>NC_061509.1:237599983-237666054 GCF_022539505.1 Lolium rigidum | reverse complement strand
GGCCTCAATGTTATAGGCACTAAATGGATTTTCAAGAACAAGCAAGATGAGTTTGGAAATTTTGTGAGGAACAAGGCAAGATTGGTGGCTCAAGGTTTCTCTCAAGTTGAAGGAATTGACTTTGGAGAAACTTATGCTCCCGTGGCTCGCCTTTAGTCCATCCGTATCCTTCTTGCTTATGCATCACATCATAACTTTAAGTTACAACAAATGGATGTGAAAAGTGCATTTCTTAATGGTCCTTTGCATGAAGAGGTTTATGTTAAGCAACCCCGGGGTTTGAGGATCTCAACTTTCCTAACCATGTCTATAAGCTTGATAAAGCACTTTATGGTCTCAAACAAGCTCCTAGAGCTTGGTACGAGCACCTTAAAGAATTGTTGATAGACCGTGGATTTGATGTTGGGCTAATCGATCCCACTCTTTTTACTAAGAGGGTCAATGGGGAGCTTTTCGCTTGCCAATTATATGTTGATGATATTATCTTTGGCTCTACTAACAAAGCTTTCAATGATGAATTTTCAAAGCTTATGACCGATAGGTTTGAGATGTCTATGATGGGAGAGATGAAGTTCTTCCTTGGTTTTGAAATCAAGCAATTGAGAGAAGGAACCTTCATCAATCAAGCAAAATATCTCCAAGACATGCTCAAGAGGTTCAAGATAACCGAGATGAAGGGTGTAGCCACTCCTTTGGTTACTAAATGTCACCTTGCACTTGATCCCAATGGTAAAGAGGTGGATCAAAAGGTATATCGCTCCATGATTGGATCCTTGCTTTACCTTTGTGCATCTAGACCGGACATAGTGTTGAGTGTTGGTGTGTGTGCAAGGTATCAAGCTTCTCCTAAGGAGAGTCACATGATGGCTCTCAAAAGAATCTTTCGATATTTAGTTGATACCCCAAGATACAGTATTTGGTACCCCAAAGACTCAAGTTTTATTCTCAATGGATACACCGATGCGGATTGGGCGAGACACAAGGATGATAGGAAATCAACTTCCGGGGCTTGCCAATTCCTTGGTAGGTCCTTGGTGTGTTGGTCTTCTAAGAAGCAAAATTGTATATCTCTCCACCGCCGAAGCCGAATATGTTGTCGCTGCAAGTGGATGCACTCAATTGTTATGGATGAGGCAAACTTTAAAGGAATACGGTGTCATTTGTGACAAAGTGCCTCTATTATGTGACAATGAAAGTGCCATCAAGATTGCCTATAATCCGGTGCAACATTCAAGAACGAAGCATATTGAGATCCGGAATCATTTCATTAGGGATCATGTTGCCCGTGGTGATATTGAGCTTATCTATGTTCCTACCAAAGATCAACTTGCCGATATATTCACGAAGCCTCTTGATGAAGCAAGGTTTTGCTATTTGAGGAATGAGCTAAATATCATTGATTCAAGGAGTATAGCTTGACCATCTTGCAAACACACCTTTATCTAAAAACTTTATTTGGTTTAGATGTGGGCATGGAAATAGGGGGAGTGCGGTTTAAATTATTGAGCTATCCCTCCCCCCATAATGCCAACATTAAGAAATCATTCTCTTTATATCATATGTTGTATGTGAGCTTCAATGATGAGTAGTGGTTTGGGCCCAAGATATATCTTTGCGGTGCCATGTCATAACACTCATATATGCTGGCCTAGGCCACCACACTCTTCTTTGTGAAGAGTTGGAGTTATATGGATTTTCTTGGATTTTATTTGACTATCTTCTGTTCTTATGGGAAATCACTCATGTTTGGTCGTTATTTGGAATGTTTTGCAAATATGGGTGATATTGTACCATCAACAGTGTGATCTTTCTATCATAAGCCCCATCTTTCCTAAAGAAACAATTCCAATCTATATACACTAAAACTCTGAAAAATTTCGAAGTTGTTCGGGCTTTGGGCAGGTTTGGCGGCACTGCCGATGCCTTCACCCCGGCACTGCCGGTGGTTCCACCCCGGCACTGCCGGTGGCACCGACACTGTCGGCCTCGGCTGGGCGGAACTGCCGCTGTGGGCGTGGGTTAAGTTGAGGGCCCACAGGGGGAGTTAGGGCAACTGCCTCATTCTCCCCCACCCTGCGTCCCTCTCCTCCCACCCGACCCCAGTCGTCGTCGCCGCCGTACCTGCCCTCCGGCCGCCGTCCCGGGCCCTCCCTCGTCCTCTGGTCGGCTGGATCCGGGCAGAGCAACCTCCTCCATGGCTTCCTCCTCTGGTTAGCTTCCTCTCCTCTCTCTCTCCCTCTCTAGAATGGGTAGACCTTTCTAGAAGAAAGAAGACTGGATGAATCTCTCCCTAGGTTTTGCCATTGAGGTAGATGATGTAGTACATGATGTTGTGAAAGTTTGAGAAAGAATGGCTGAGTCTGCGGTAGATCTGGGCGTTTCCCCTGTTGACCGGCATTGCCGGCCACACCTCAGCGGCACTGCCGCTGGGCCGGCACTGCCGCCCCCATCGCACCGGCACTGCCAGTTGGGCCGGCACTACCGCCTAGACCACCCCGGCACTGCCGGCCTTGCTGATACTAGATTTTTGTCAGCCTCTTCTATTGTATCTCGCACATATCATACACCATGCACTGATTGTCTTGTTTTCTCTGTTTTAGTGTACGTTACCATATGCTCCCTCTACCCATTGCTTTCACAGGTGCAGGTGGTCCTCATCGCTCTAGCTTGGGCAAACGGGCGGTACCTAATGACTTTGAAGCTGGGATCCTACCGGTCAAGAAAGCGTCTCGTCGGGAGAAAGGTGTGGCTGCTGCTGCTGAACCTCGCGGTAACATCATCCGAAGGCTGCGAGGCATGCTTGTTGGGAAGTGGCCGGATCATGAGTATGCTCGGCTGCGTCAGACTAACGCCTACACCACACCCAAGGCCACCAATTGTTCTGGACTAAGTATCAAGAGAAGACTTATGAAGATCTCTATGCTAATGCCACCTATCGAGTTTGTCCTATGCATCATATCAACTTTGCTCACATGGATAAACACGCCCAATACTTTGCCGAAGCTCGAGAGATTTGTGAGCAGTTTGGTCTTATTCCGCTGATGAAGTTTCAACATCCTTTCTGTGTTGATGTGATTGGGCAATTCTTTGCCACGGTCTATGTTGATAATGATGATGACAAGACTATGACTTGGATGACAGAGGGTCACATGTTACATGGAACTTGGGCCCAATTTTCAGCATGTCTTGGTTATCTTGTGCTCCCTGCCAATGAGGAAGGATACTTTAGGGCTCACAACACTCCCAAGCCCATTGAGAAGGCTCTCCTTGCTGATCTCTATCTTGAAGGAGAAGTGGTGTATGGATTGCAGAAATTTCTTCGCCCGGTGTATGACATCCTTCTCTGAGAGGTCCTAAATCCCAAGGTTGGCTGCGTTGATCAGATCTATGGGTACCTTGGAAATCTGTTATGTCTCTCTCACCAGCACCGTGACTCTGGCAATCATCTTGATGTGATGGACTTACTGTGGAATGAGTTTTGGGCATGCATCATGTCTCGCAAGGCTCCCGTGTTTGCTCCCTACTTCATGTGCTTCATTTGCTCTCGCTGGAACAATGCTGGTCTTGGCATACTTACTTATGATGTTATCTCTCTACCTCACAAGCCCAAGGATCTCAAGGTCAAGCCTCATCCCAATTCTCCTCGTCTTCCCAGTGCTGAGGATTCTGCTGAAGAGGACTCTGATATGGAGTATGCTCCTCCTGCTGACAATGGCTGGGTTGCTCGCATAGAGGCCAAGTTGGCCAAGATGTTCTGTCTTAAGTCTGACATCAACAGGCGTCAGTATCAAGCTCATAGGGAAAGGAAAATGGACAGGAGGAACATGAAGCTCATCATGCGCAAGTTGGATATTCTTGTTGAGAGTGGATCTGAGGAGATTATTACTCCTGAAGAAGAATGGCTCTCTAAGCATGGCAATGTGGCTGAGTTTGAACAGCTTGGGCTTCCCGGTCCTTCTCGCCGTCGGCGCCCCACTAGTGATGAAGTTGAGCCCGCCGAGTCTGAAGACGATGAAGAGACGGAGGAATCCTCCGAGGATGAGTGAGCTTTCATGGGGCGATGTAGCATTGCTTCTTTTCTCCTTTTTTGGTGTCTTGATGCCAAAGGAGGAGAAGAAGGTCTAGTAGGACTTGCACGGGATTTGCTAGGGTTGAGGGCACAAGCATTTGCTTTTTTATCATTTCGTTAAAGCTTGTGTCCTCCGTTTATTTCTATGCTTATGTTGAACATTATCTTGTGTTTTATTTTGTTTAAAACTCTGTCCTATGTGTGGTGGGCAAGACCATTTAGTGAGTGACTTATTGCTATGGTTTTCGTTATTCTATATGGTTGAGAGTATTGTCATGAAATGGTATGATCATCCTATATATCTCAACTTGTCTATGGATTTATCTCAAATTGATACTTGATATGATTATGGGACTCTTGTTCATGAAATTGAGATTATGGTCATGAAATGTTGAGGATGTCATTATGAAAGGGTATGATCGTCACATCTCAACTTTTATCATCTACCTTACATTATCTGTCATATTTTTCTTATAGGCATTGTGCTCTCTACTTTGAAAGTTAAAGTTGCTCTATACCTAATGTGTGCATATATAGTCAAGCCCTAAATTTCTTGTATGCACACATCTAGGGGGAGTTTCTTTCTTATGTCAAACACAATGCTATTCTTGCTCTGTTCTTTGCAAAATCCTGGTATTGTCATCAAACATTAAAAAGGGGGAGATTGAAAGAACATTTCACGATCTCTGAGGTTTTGTGTGTTTGTTAACAACACCGGTGACAATTTAACTATGTGCTAAGAGGATTACAGATAGAGAAAAGATATCACGGGTAAATCTCGACCCACTCAAAAAGGAAGAAAAGAAGAAGAAGAAGCTGTTGTCAGTTCCTGGCCGGCACTGCCGGCAATACTGGGCCGGCACTGCCGGTGGGTGCACCCCGGCACTACCGGTGGCTGGAGGCCGGCACTGCCGGCGATTATGGCCCGGCACTTCCGGCCTGCCTGTCGACCTGTTGATCCAGAAAGTTGGCCGGCACTGCCGGCGTCTCAAGGGCGGCACTGCCGACAATTCTCCTCCAATGGGCAGAAAAGTTGGTGGGGTATAAATACCCCCTTCTCCTACCTTGGAAAGGTGCTCAAACCCTAAGATCTTCATCCACCATTGCTGAGCCACCAAGAACACCAAAATAGCCGGATCTCCTCCCTCAACCACCCAAATCCCTTGTGCTTTGGAGAATCGAAGGAGAAGACCCCAATCTACATCCTCACCGAAGCGTTTTTCATTTCCCCCTCATATGCTTGAGGGCGCCCATGCTAGTGTTCCTCTTTGGATCCCTAGTTGTTGTTGATGTATTCTTGTTGATTTGTTGTGTTGTTACAGATTTGGGAGCCTCCAATTTGTTGTGGATGTGTGCCCCAAGAACCTTGTAAAGGCTCGGTTTCCGCCTCGAGGAAATCCCTTAGTGGAAGTGGGCTAGGCCTTCGTGGTGTTGCTCACAGGAGATCTGAGTGAACCCTTCGTGGCTGTTCGTTTGGCTTTCGTAGCAACCACACTCCTCCAAACGTAGACGTACCTTCTTGCAAAGGAAGGGAACTACGGGAATCATCTCCGTGTCACCGCGTGCTCCACTCTCGGTTACCTCTATCCTATTCTATCTCCTATATATTGCGTAGCTATATCTTGCTTAGTTGGTTACCTTGTCATATAGGTAAATTCACTTAGGTGCATATCTAGAGAATTTACCTTTGTGTCAAGCCTAAATTGAAAAAGAACTAAAAATTGGTTAGCACCTATTCACCCCCCATCTAGGTATGGCATACGATCCTTTCACATGTGTCTTACATCCAATATATATATTGGTTTCCCTGAAGTAAAAGGTTTGGTTTTTTCAATAATAACCAAATCATCATATGCATAGAGTCATGAAACTCTTTTGCCCCTTCTATTAAATACAAAAACCTTGTGCTATGAGATGCAACGATTATACTATGAAAGCATAAACAACTCGATAATATAATAACAACACCGATCAACCAAGCCACGCAAGACTCTTCCATTAAAAGTTATCCCGAAAAATATGCGAGTGAATCCAAACAAATATGACGTCCGTCATTTTGAGGCATACCTACCCGAAAACAAGCAGCGGTTCACATATCTAAACACGTTATGTGTAGCACCGATTCGTGTAGCCCAAATATCCTGTAAGGTAATGCGGAGTCACGAAACTCTCATCGATCTAGACACGTTGCAAGGAGCAACAATTAATGCAGCCCAGATGTCTCACGCCATAATGCGGAGTTGCGAAACTTTTGTGCCACTGTTCTAATAATTACAAAACACTCCGTGCCACCGGATAGATAAGATTACCTTAATAAGAACAAAACCGGTGGACTAATTAACAATAACATTGATGATGTTAATGTGATCACATGTCTTAATATATATATATATATATATATATTATATATTGGTTTCATCGAAATAAAATTTAAGGTTTTTCCAATAATGACCAATCACCAAATACATAGAGGCATGAAACTCTTTTGCCCCCTTCTATTAATTACAAAAACCTTGTGCTATGAGATGCAGCAATTATACTATGAAAGCATAAACAACTCGACAAAGTAATAATAACACCGATCTACCAAACCACGCAAGATTCTTCCATTAAAAGTTATCCCGAAAAAGATGTGAGTATATCCAAAGAAATATGACATCTCGTAATTTAGAGGCCTACCTACCCGAAAACAAGTGGCGGTTCACCGGTCTAAACACGTTGTGTGTAGCACCAATTTGTGCAGACCAGATGTCCTGTAAGATATTGCGGAGTCAAGAAACTCTCGTCGATCTAGACACATTGCATGTAGCACAAATTTATGCAGCCCAGATGTCCCACGCCATAATGCGGAGTTGCGAAACTTCTGTGCCACCGTTCTAATTGTTACAAAACACTCCGTGCCACCTGATAGATAAGATTGCATTGATAAGAACAAAACCGGTAGAGTAATTAAAGAAACATTGACCATGATAATGTGACCATTTGTCTTACATCCTATATATATTGGTTTCACCGAACTAAAATGTTAGTTTTTTCCAATTATGACCAAATCACCATATGCTCAGAGTCATGAAACTCTTTTGCCCCTTATATTAATTACAAAAACCTTGTGGAATGAGATGTAGAGATTATACTATGAAAGCATAAACAACTCGAGAAGGTAATAATAACACCGATCTACCAAGCCACGCAAGACTCTTCCATTAAAATTTATCCCAGAAAAGATGCGAGTGGATCCAAAAAAATATGATGTCCCGCCATTTAGAGGTCTACCTACCCAAAAACAAGGGGCGGTTCACCGATTTAAATACGTTACGTGTACCATCGAGGTGTGCAGCCCAGATATCCCGTAAGATAATTCGGAATCACGAAACTCTCATAGATCTAGACACGTTGCATGTAGCAATAATTTATGCATCCCAGATGTCCCACATGGTAATGCGAAGTTGTGAACTTCTGTGCCACCGTTCTAATAATTACAAAACACTATGTTCCCCCGGATAGATAAGATTGCATTGATAAGAACAAAACAGGTAGAGTAATTAACAAGAACATTGATCATGATAATGTGACCATTTGTCTTACATCCAATATATAGTGGTTTCACCGAATTAAAAAGTTAGGTTTTTCCAATAATGACCAAATTACCATATGCATGGAGTCATGAAACTCTTTTGCCCCTTCTATTAATTGCAAAAACCTTGTGGTATGAGATGTAGCGATTATACTATGAAAGCATAAACAACTCGAGAAAGTAATAATAGCACCGATATACCAAGCCATGCAAAACTTTTCCATTAAAATTTATCCCGGAAAAATGCGAGTGGATCCAAACAAATATAACGTCCCGTCATTTAGAGCTCTACCCACCCAAAAACAAGCGGCGGTTCACCGATCTAAACACGTTGTGTGTAGCACTGATGTGTGCAGCCCGGATATCCCTGATGCGTGCAGTTAACACACGTCCGTTGGGAACCCCAAGAGGAAGGTGTGATGCGTACAGTAGCAAGTTTTCCGTCAGAAAGAAACCAAGGTTTATCGAACCAGTAGGAGCCAAGAAGCACGTTGAAGGTTGATGGCGGCGAAGTGTAGTGCGGCGCAACACCAGGGATTCCGGCGCCAACGTGGAACCTGCACAACACAATCAAAGTACTTTGCTTCAACGTTGTCAATCTCACCGGCTTGCTGTAAACAAAGGATTAGATGTATAGTGTGGATGATGATGATTGTTTGCGAAGAACAGTAAAAAACAATTGCAGTAGATTGTACTTCAGATGTAAAGAATTGGACCGGGGTCCACAGTTCACTAGTGGTGTCACTCCCATAAGATGAATGCATGTTGGTGAACAAATTACAGTTGGGTGATTGACAAATAAAGAAGGCATAACAATGCACATACATATATCATGATGAGTACTATGAGATTTAATCAGGGCATTACGACAAAGTACATAGACCGCTATCCAGCATGCATCTATGCCTAAATAGTCCACTTTCGAGGTTATCATCCGAACCCCTTCCAAGTATTAAGTTGCAAGCAACGAGACAATTGCATTAAGTATGGTGTGTAATGTAATCAACACAAATATCCTTAGACAAAGCATCGATGTTTTATCCCTAGTGGCAACAAGCACATCCACAACCTTAGAACTTTTCGTCATCGTCCCGCATTTAATGGAGGCATGAACCCACTATCGAGCATAAATACTCCCTCTTGGAGTTACAAGTATCAACTTGGCCAGAGCCTCTACTAGCAACGGAGAGCATGCAAGAACATAAACAACACATAGATGATAGATTAATAATCAACATAACATAGTATTCAATATTCATCGGATCCCAACAAACACAACATGTAGCATTACAAATAGATGATCTTGATCATGATAGGCAGCTCACAAGATCTAACATGATAGCACAATGAGGAGAAGACAACCATCTAGCTACTGCTATGGACCCATAATCCAGGGGTGGACTACTCACACATCGATCCGGAGGCGATCATGGCGATGAAGAGACCTCCGGGAGATGATTCCCCTCTCCGGCAGGGTGCCGGAGGCGATCTCCTGAATCTCCCGAGATGGGATTGGCGGCGGCGGCGTCTTTGGAAGGTTTTCCGTATCGTGTCTCTCGGTACTGGGGTATTCGCGATGAAGGCTATATGTAGGCGGAAGGGTAGGTCAGGGGGCATCACGAGGGGCCCACACACTAGGGCCACGCGGCCAGGACCTGGGCCGCGCCACCCTGGTGTGTCGCCACCTCGTGGCCCCACTTCGTATGTCCTCCGGTCTTCTGGAAGCTTCGTGGAAAAATAGGCCCCTGGGCGTTGATTTCGTCCAATTCCGAGAATATTTCCTTACTAGGATTTGTGAAACCAAAAACAGTAGAAAACAACAACTGGCTCTTCGGCATCTCGTCAATAGGTTAGTGCCGGAAAATGCATAATAATGACATATAATGTGTATAAAACATGTGAGTATCATCAATAAAGTAGCATGGAACATAAGAAATTATAGATACGTTTGGGACGTATCAAGCATCCCCAAGCTTAGTTCCTACTCGCCCTCGAGTAGGTAAACGATAACAAAGATAATTTCGAAGTGACATGCTATCATAATCTTGATCAATACTATTGTAAAGCATATGAGATGAATGCGAGAGATTCGAAGCAATGATGAAGATAATGAGTAAACAAATGAATCATATAGCAAAGACTTTTCATGAATAATACTTTCAAGACAAGCATCAATAAGACTTGCATAAGAGTTACTCATAAAGCAATAAATTCAAAGTAAAGGCATTGAAGCAACACAAAGGAAGATATAAGTTTCAGCGGTTGCTTTCAACTTCAACATGTATATCTCATGGATAATTGTCAACACAAAGTAATATAACAAGTGCAATAGGTAAACATGTAAGAATCAATGCACACGAGTTGATACAAGTGTTTGCTTCGGGATAGAAAGAATAGGTAAAGCTGACTCAACAATTAAGTAAAAGAATGGCCCTTCGCGAGAGGAAACATGGATTACTATATTTGTGCTAGAGCTTTTCATTTTGAAAACAAGAAACAATTTTGTCAACGGTAGTAATAAAGCATATGTGTTATGTATAAGATATCTTATAAGTTGCAAGCCTCATGCATAGTATACCAATAGTGCTCGCACCTTGTCCTAATTAGCTTGGATTATCATTGCATAGCATATGTTTCAACCAAGTGTCACAAAGGGGTACCTCTATGTCGCCTGTACAAAGGTCTAAGGAGAAAGCTCGCATTGGATTTCTCGCTTTTGATTATTCTCAACTTAGACATCCATACCGGGACAACATAGACAATGAGATAATGGACTCCTCTTTAATGCATAAGCATTCAACAACAATTAATATTCTCATAAGAGATTGAGGATTAGTTGTCCAAACTGAAACTTCCACCATGAATCATGGCTTTAGTTAGCGGCCCAATGTTCTTCTCTAACAATATGCATACTCAAACCATTTGATCATGAAAATTGCCCTTAGTTCAGACAAGACGAACATGCATATCAACTCACATGATATTCAACAAAGGTAAAAGTTGATGGCGTCCCCAGAAACATGGTTACCGCTCAACAAGCAACTTATTAAGAAATAAGACACATAAGTACATATTCTTCACCACAATAGTTTTTAAGGCTACTTTTCCCATGAGCTATATATTGCAAAGACAAAGAATAGAATTTTTAAAGGTAGCACTCAAGTAATGTACTTTGGAATGGCCGAGAAATACCATGTAGTAGGTAGGTATGGTGGACACAAATGGCATAGTATTTGGCTCAAGGATTTGGATGCACGAGAAGAATTCCTCTCAATACAAGGCTAGGCTAGCAAGGTTGTTTGAAGCAAACTCAAGTATAAAAGGTGCAGCAAAGCTCACATATGAACATATTGTAAGTATTACAAGACTTTACATTGTCTCCTTGTTGTTCAAACACCTTAACCAGAAAATATCTAGACTCTAGAGAAACTAATCATGCAAACCAAATTTTAACAAGCTCTATGTAGTTATTCATTAATGGGTGCAAAGTACATGATGCAAGAGCTTAAACATGATCTATATGAGCACAACAATTGCCAAGTATCACATTATTCAAGACATTATACCATTTACCACATGCGGCATTTTCCATTTCCAACCATATAACAATGAATGAAATAGTTCAACTTTCGCAATGAACATTAAAGATAAAAACTAAGAACACATGTGTTCATACGAAACAACGGAGCGTGTCTCTCTCCCAAACAAGGAATGCTAGGATCCAATTTTATTCAAACAAAAACAAAAATAAAAACAAACAGACGCTCCAAGTAAAGCACATAAGATGTGACGGAATAAAAATATAGTTTCACTAGAGGTGACCTGATAAGTTGTCGATGAAGAAGGGGATGCCTTGGGCATCCCCAAGCTTAGACGCTTGGGTCTTCTTAAAATATGCAGGGATGAACCACGGGGGCATCCCCAAGCTTAGACTTTTCACTCTTCTTGATCATATTGTATCATCCTCCTCTCTTGACCCTTGAAAACTTCCTCCACACCAAACTCAAAACAATCTCATTAGAGGGTTAGTGCATAATTGAAAATTCATATATTCAGAGGTGACATAATCATTCTTAACACTTCTGGACATTGCACAAAGCTACGGAAAGTTAATGGAACAAAGAAATCCATCAAACATAGCAAAACAGGCAATGCGAAGTAAAAGGCAGAATCTGTCAAAACAGAACAGTCCGTAAAGACGAATTTTTTTGAGGCACCAGACTTGCTCAGATGAAAATTCCCAAATTGAACGAAAGTTGCGTACATATCTGAGGATCACGCACGTAAATTGGCAGATTTTTCCGAGTTACCTACAGAGAACCCTGCCCAAATTCGTGATGACAGAAATATCTCGTTTCTGCGCAGTAATCCAAATCTAGTATTGACTTTACTATCAAAGACTTTACTTGGCACAACAATGCAATAAAATAAAGATAACGAGAGGTTGCTACAGTAGTAACAACTTCCAAGACTCAAATATAAAACAAAGGTGCTGAAGTAAAATAATGGGTTGTCTCCCATAAGCGCTTTTCTTTAACGCCTTTCGCCTAGGCGCGAAAGTGTGAATCAAGTATTATCAAGAGATGAAGCATCGACATCATAATTTGTTCTAATAATAGAATCATAAGGTAACTTCATTCTCTTTCTAGGGAAGTGTTCCATACCTTTCTTGAGAGGAAATTGATATTTAATATTACCTTCCTTCATATCAATGGTAGCACCAACGAGTTCGAAGAAAAGGTCTTCCCAATATAATGGGACAAGATGCATTGCATTCAATATCCAAGACAACAAAATCAATGGGGACAAGGTTATTGTTAACCATAATACGAACATTATCAATCCTCCCCAAAGGTTTCTTTATAGCATTATCAGCAAGATTAACATCCGGATAACAATTTTTCAATGGTGGCAAGTCAAGCATATCATATATTTTCTTAGGCATAACGAAATACTTGCACCAAGATCACATAAAGCATTACAATCAAAATCATTGACCCTCATCTTAATGATGGGCTCCCAACCATCTTCCAACTTCCTAGGAATAGAGGTTTCAAGTTTTAGTTTCTCTTCTCTAGCTTTTATGAGAGCATTTGTAATATGTTTTGTAAAGGCCAAATTTATAGCACTAGCATTGGGACTTTTAGCAAGTTTTTGTAAGAACTTTATAACTTCAGAGATGTGACAATCATCAAAATCTAAATCATTATGATCTACAGCAATGGAATCATTGTCCCCAACATTTTGAAAAATTTCAGAAGTTTTATCACAAGCAGTTTCAGCAGTTTTAACATTTTCAGGCAATTTTGCACGCTTTGCACTAGGAGTAGAAACATTGCCAACACCAATTATTTTACCATTGATAGTAGGAGGTGTAGCAACATGTGAAGCATTATCATTACTAGTGGTGGTAATAGTCCAAACTTTAGCTACATTATTATCTTTAGCTAGTTTTTCATTTTCTTCTCTTTCCCACCTAGCATGCAATTCAACCATCAATCTAATATTTTCATTAATTCGAACTTGGATGGCGTTTGCTGTAGTAATAATTTTATTTTCATTATCCTTATTAGGAATAACTTTCAATTTTAAAAGATCAACATCAGAGGCAAGTCTATCAACCTTAGAAGCAAGAATATCAATTTTATCAAGCTTTTCTTCAACAGATTTGTTAAAAGCAGTTTGTGTACTAATAAATTCTTTAAGCATAGCTTCAAGATCAGGGGGTACACTCCTATTATTGTTGTAAGAATTCCCATAAGAATTACCATAACTATTACCATTAGCGAAGGATATGGCCTATAGTTGTTACCGTAATTATTCCTATAAGCATTGTTGTTGAAATTATTACTTTTAATGAAATTCACATCAACATGTTCTTCTTGGGCAACCAATGAAGCTAAAGGAACATTATTAGGATCAACATTAGATCTACCATTCACAATCATAGACAAAATAGCATCAATCTTATCACTCAAGGAGGAGGTTTCTTCAACAGAATTTACCTTCTTACCTTGTGGAGCTCTTTCCGTGTGCCATTCAGAGTAATTTATCATCATATCATCAAGAAGCTTTGTTGCCGCCCCCAAAGTGATGGACATAAAGGGTTTGGATGATCATCCAAGTAGTTAGTCCATGGGTAGGGCAATTCTTCACCAAAGATTTCATTCTCTCCCATGCTTGAGCAACATGTTCATTATCTAATTGCTTGAAATTCATTATGCTACTTCTCAAAGATATAATTTTAGCGGGAGGATAATATCTACCAACAAAAGCATCCTTACATTTAGTCCATGAATCAATACTATTTCTAGGCATAGATAGCAACCAATCTTTAGCTCTTCCTCTTAAGGAGAAAGGAAACAATTTCAATTTTATAATGTCACCATATACATCCTTATACTTTTGCATTTCACATAGTTCAACAAAATTATTAAGATGGGCAGCAGCATCATCGTAACTAACACCGAAAAATTGCTCTCTCATAACAAGATTCAGTAAAGCAGGTTTAATTTCAAAGAATTCTGCTGTAGTAGTAGGTGGAGCAATAGGTGTGCATAAGAAATCATTATTATTTGTGCTAGTGAAGTCACACAACTTAGTATTTTCAGGAGTATTCATTTTAACAGTAGTAAATAAAGCAAACTAAATAAAGTAAATGCAAGTAACTAATTTTTTGTGTGTTTTTGATATGGAGAACAAGACAGTAAATAAAGTAAAACTAGCAACTAATTTTTTTGTGTTTTTGATATAGATAGCAAACAAAGCAATAAATAAAATAAAACAAAGCAAGACAAAAACAAAGTAAAGAGATTGGATGTGGGAGACTCCCCTTGCAGCGTGTCTTGATCTCCACGGCAACGGCGCCAGAAAAAGTGCTTGATGCGTGCAGTTAACACACGTCCGTTGGGAACCCCAAGAGGAAGGTGTGATGCGTACAGTAGCAAGTTTTCCCTCATAAAGAAACCAAGGTTTATCGAACCAGTAGGAGCCAAGAAGCACGTTGAAGGTTGATGGCGGCGAAGTGTAGTGCGGCGCAACACCAGGGATTCCGGCGCCAACGTGGAACCTGCACAACACAATCAAAGTACTTTGCCCCAACGTAACAGTGAGGTTGTCAATCTCACCGGCTTGCTGTAAACAAAGGATTAGATGTATAGTGTGGATGATGATTGTTTGCGAAGAACAGTAAAAAACATATTGCAGTAGATTGTATTAAAGATGTAAAGAATTGGACCGGGGTCCACAGTTCACTAGTGGTGTCTCTCCCATAAGATGAATGCATGTTGGGTGAACAAATTACAGTTGGGCGATTGACAAATAAAGAAGGCATAACAATGCACATACATATATCATGATGAGTACTATGAGATTTAATCAGGGCATTACGACAAAGTACATAGACCGCTATCCAAGCATGCATCTATGCCTAAATAGTCCACTTTCAGAGTTATCATCCGAACCCCTTCCGGTATTAAGTTGCAAGCAACGGACAATTGCATTAAGTATGGTGCGTAATGTAATCAACACAAATATCCTTAGACAAAGCATCGATGTTTTATCCCTAGTGGCAACAAGACATCCACAACCTTAGAACTTTCTCGTCACCGTCCCGATTTAATGGAGGCATGAACCCACTATCGAGCATAAATACTCCCTCTTGGAGTTACAAGTATCAATTTGGCCAGAGCCTCTACTAGCAACGGAGAGCATGCAAGAACATAAACAACACATAGATGATAGATTGATAATCAACATAACATAGTATTCAATATTCATCGGATCCCAACAAACACAACATGTAGCATTACAAATAGATGATCTTGATCATGATAGGCAGCTCACAAGATCTAACATGATAGCACAATGAGGAGAAGACAACCATCTAGCTACTGCTATGGACCCATAGTCCAGGGGTGGACTACTCACACATCGATCCGGAGGCGATCATGGCGATGAAGAGACCTCCGGGAGATGATTCCCCTCTCCCGCAGGGTGCCGGAGGCGATCTCCTGAATCCCCCGAGATGGGATTGGCGGCGGCGTCTCTGGAAGGTTTTCCGTATCGTGGCTCTCGGTACTGGGGTATTCGCGACGAAGGCTATATGTAGGCGGAAGGGTAGGTCAAGGGGCGTCACGAGGGGCCCACACACTAGGGCCGCGCGGCCAGGACCTGGGCTGCGCCGCCCTGGTGTGTCGCCACCTCGTGGCCCCACTTCGTATGTCCTCCGGTCTTCTGGAAGCTTCGTGTAAAAATAGGCCCCTGGGCGTTGATTTCGTCCAATTCCGAGAATATTTCCTTACTAGGATTTCTGAAACCAATAACAGCAGAAAACAAAGAATCGGCTCTTCGGCATCTCGTCAATAGGTTAGTGCCGAAAAATGCATAATAATAACATATAATGTGTATAAAACATGTGAGTATCATCAATAAAGTAGCATGGAACATAAGAAATTATAGATACGTTTGGGACGTATCAATCCCGCAAGATAATTCGGAGTCACGAAACTGTCAGCGATCTAGCGATCTAGACACGTTGCATGCAACAACAATTTATGTAGCCCAGATGTCCCACAACATAATGCGGAGTTGCGAAACTTCTGTGCCACCATTCTAATAATTAAAAAAAAAACTTTTTGCCACCCGATAGATAAGATTGCATTAATAATAAAAACAAAACTGGTGGAGTAATTAACAATAACATTGATCATTATAATATGACCATGTGTCTTCCATCTAATATATATGGGTTTCACCAAAATAAAAGGTTAGTTTTTTTTTCTAATAATGACCAAATAACCATGTGCACGGAGTCATGAAACTCTTTTGCCCTCTTCTATTAATTGCAAAAACCTTGTGTTATGAGATGCAACGATTATTATGAAAGCATAAACAACTTGAGAAAGTAATAATAACACCGATTCACCAGGCCACGCAAGACTCTTCCATTAAAAATTATCCCGAAAAAGATGCGAGTGAATCCAAACAAATATGGTGTCCCATCATTTAGAGGCCTACCTACCTGAAAACAAGCGGCGGTTCATCCATCTAAACACGTTGCGTGTAGCATCGATTTGTGCAGCCCAAATATCCTATAAGATAATACGGGGTCACGAAACTCTCATCGACCTAGACGCGTTCCATGTAGCAACAATTTGTGCATCCCAGAAGTCCCCACACGGTAGTGCGGAGTAACGGAACTTCCATAGATCTAGCCTAGCGATAGTGCGGAGTGACGAAATTTGCGTGTCGCCATTCTAATAATTACAAAACTCTCTATGTCACCGGATAGATAGATTGCATTAATAAGAACAAAAATAGTAGAATAATTAAGAATATCATTGATCATGATAATGTGGCCATATTTCTTACATACAATATATATTGGTTGGGATGAAGCCTGCTACCCGCATGGGTAGCTACACACCCATGCATTATACCAATGTGCAAACCATATTAATTTATTTTAGCTCGGTTTCCTAGTAGAACGTGGAATTCTAGTGTACAAAAGTGGTTTCTGAATTTTGATTTGAACTTTTTTTTGTAAAAGTCAACTCAGTATTCAGAAAGTCAACGCAAAATACATTGGTGAGTTGACTTTGATAAAAAATATTCATATCAATTCGTAAACCACTTTTGTACACTAGAATTCCACGTTCTACTAGAAAACAGAGCTAAAACAAGTTAATATGGCTTGCATATTTGTATAATGCATGGGTGTGTAGCTACCCATGCGGGTAGCAAATGCACTCTCTATATTGGTTTCACCGACATAAAAGATTAGGCTTTTCCAATAATGACCAAATCACCATATGCACAAAGTCATGAAACTGTTTTGCCTCCGTTCTGTTAATTACAAAAACCTTGTGCTATGAGATGCGTCGGTTATACTGTGAAAGCATAAACAACTCAACAAAGTAATAATAACACCGATCTACCAAGCCACGCAAGACTCTTCCATTAAAATTTATCCCAGAAAATATGCGAGTGAATCGAAACAAATATGACGTGCCACCATTTAGAGGCCTACCTACCCGAAAACAAGCGGCGGTTCATCTTCCTAGACAAGTGGCGTGTAGGACCGATTTGTGCAGCCCAGATATCCTATAAGATAACGCGGAGTCACGAAACTCTCATCGACCTAGACATGTTGCATCTAGCAACAATTTGTGCATCCCACAAGTCTCACACGGTAATGCAGAGTGACGGAACTTCCATCGATCTAGACACGTTGCACGTAGCAACAATTTATGCAGCCCGACGATAATGCGGAGTGACGAAACTTGCGTGCCGCCGTTCTAATAATTACAAAACTCTCCGTGTCACCGGATAGATGGATTGCATTAATAAGAACAAAATTGGTGGAATAATTAACAATAAGATTGATCAGGATAATGTGACCACGTGCCTTACATCCAACATATATTGGTTTCACCGACATACAAGGTTAGATTTTTCCAATAATGATCAAATCACCATATGCACAAAGTCATGAAACTCTTTTGCCCCCTTCTATTGATTACGAAAACCTTGTGCTATGAGATGAAGCCATTATACTATGAAAACATAAAAAAACTCAACAATGTAACAATAACACCAATCTACCAAGCCACGCAAGAGTCTTCCATTAAAATTTATCCCGGAAAATATACGAGTGAATCCAAACAAATATGGCGTCCGGTCATTTAGAGGCCTACCTACCCGAAAACAAGCGGCGGTTCATCTTCCTAGACACGTGGCGTGTAGCACCGATTTGTGCAGCCCAAATATCTTGTAAGATAATAATGCGGAGTCACAAAACCCTCATCGATATAGACACGTTGCATGTAGCAACAACTTATGCAACCCAGATGTCCCACACGGTAATGCGGAGTGACGGAAGTTTCATCGATCCAGACACATTGCACGTAGCAACAATTTATGCAGTCCGGCGATAGTGCGGAATGACGAAACTTGCGTGTTGCCGTTCTAATAATTACAAAACTCTCCGTGTCACCGGATAGATAGATTATATCAATAAGAACAAAACTGGTGAAATAATTAAGAACAACATTGATCTGATAATGTGACCACGTGTCTTACATCTAATATATTTTGGTTTCACCGACATAAAAGGTTAGGTTTTTCCAATAATGACCAAATCACCATATGCATAGAGTCATGAAACTCTTTTGCCCCTTCTATTAATTACGAAAACTTTGTGCTATACGAAAACTTTGTTCTATGAGATGAAGCCATTATACTATGAAAACATAAAGAACTCGACAAATAACAATAACACCAATCTACCAACCCACACAAGACTCTTCCATTAAATGTTATCCCGGAAAATATACGATTGAATCCAAATAAATATGGCATCCCATCATTTAGAGGTCTAACTACCCGAAAACAAGTGGCGGTTCATCGATCTAGACACGTTGCCTGTAGCACCGATCTGTGCAGCCCAGATATCCTGCAAGATAATGCGGAGTCACGAAGCTCTCAACGATCTAGACACGTTGCGCGTAGCAACAATTTGTGCATCCCAGATGTCCCATACGGTAATGCAGAGTGATGGAAGTTTCATCGATCTAGACACGTTGCATGTAGCAACAATTTATGTATCCCAGATGCCCCGCACGATAGTGCGGAGTGACAAAACTTGCGTGCCGCCGTTCTAATAATTACAAAACTCTCCGAGTCACCGGATAGATAGATTGCATTAATAAAAGCAAAACAAACGTTAGACTTTAGAAAAGAATAACATGTTTTTTTAGATAAAACAATAACATGTTGCCTTACGGCGATTATATGTGGGTTTCACCGCAAAAAAGTGGGTTTTTCCTGTAGTCTGCCCGCTTACACACAGAGGCAACATGGTTGTACGGTGCATATATATGGGGCGGCGCGAGGGGGTAACCCTAGCAAAATACCTTAATCTCTAAGCTTTTGCCCGAAATCCTCAGATCACAACCGTCCATGTGTTTCGAGTGTGGGGAGTGGACGGCTCTGATCGCACGTTTCCGGCCCCGCCTCCTCTTTTTATGCGCCCTCCCCAAAACCCCTCTCCCCACCCTCCAGTCTCTCTCTCCGCAAATCTCAGCACACACAAGGTCCACCGAATCAAGAATTGACAGAGGCCGCCGGGGGGCGGGAGGCAAGCGCGCGAGCGAGCGCGAATCCGGCCAGGCGAGATGTTGGGCAAGCGGCACAGGAGCATGGTGATGCGCCGGACCACCAGCGTGGCGTCCCTCCCGCCGGCGCCGAAGCAGGTGCGCCAGGAGGGCGGCGCTGACAGCAGGGCACGCGCGGACCCGTCCTCCTCCGCGGGCGCCGTCGGGACGGGCGGCGCTGCGGCTTGGCCGAGGAGCGACGCCGACGGCCTCGTCGGGGTGGTGACGGCGGCGTTCCTGGCCGCCTGCTTCTTCTGCGGCAAGGCCCTCGGCCCCGGCAAGGACACCTACATATACAGGTACGCGCGCATCGTCGCCGCCCTCGCCGTCCTCAAAAATGCCCGGTAAAATTCTCGTGCTCCAGTTCGCGCCGATTCCTCGCGCGCTTTTCGGTAGCTTCCTGGCGGTTCTTGGCCCGGAATACGACCCATCTCTTTTGTTGCTTTCCGATGTGAATTCGCCCGTTTTCCACGTCAAGGTTGCACCCAGATCGAAGCCGAATCTTGGCACCATGTTGCTAGCAGCTTACGATTCTGTATCTTAGCTTAGATAGATGCAGAATTTCGTGATGATCTCGTGGTTTATTCAGGAGAAGGAGTATTTATGATCTGTTTCCATTTATTGGAAATTTTGTTGGCCACCTGTGAAGTGGTCCGCCATGTTTACCAACGAATTTACGCAAGTACTATATGATTCCGCTGCTTTGTTAGAGCGGTAATGCCGATTCGATACTATAATTAAGCAGTGAGTCGAGTGCTGATTAGTCCGCAGCATGAATCTTGTTCTCTCCTATATTTTAGAGGAATATTCGATTCGAACCCGGCCTTTTCTCTCGGCATACTTTTCTGTTGCCGGTGCCTTAGCGGCGGGTTGGTGTGCTGTGTACCTGGTACGTATCTGGTAGTCAGATATGTATGGTGTATGGGGTGCACTCATAGCTCTACTATTTTCCTCTTTTGGACGACCTTATTAATCATGTATTTTGTTGTATGTGCTGTCCCAAAATACAAAATTATTGCGAGGTATAGTCAAGGCTAACATACTGTACTCCCCTAAGCAACGTATTAAACAAAAAAAATCTACTAGAATCCACGCATTAAACAAATTAACCTGCCAATCATATGAGCTGTTGCGTGATTAGTGTACGAACCTGGTCACTTGGTGGTACTACCATCTGAAATACCCCTGCATTTATTTAGTTGTCACAGTCTGGCTGTCTCGAGTACATTAAAACAAGATTGAAAATTCTCTGCTGGAGAATCGGTGTCCGTGACGTGAAGTGACATGATGCTTGAACTGAAAATAAATTATGTTGTTAGACATGTTTTTTGGGCTCTGACATGATGGCTGAATTCTATCTGTCCGTGTGGTGCAGGGGTGAGGTGGCGTTCTGCAGCGCCGAGTGCAGGGAGCGTATGATCGAGCAGGACGAGATGATGGAGCAGAACTGCTCGCTGACCTCCATCAGGGAGGCGGCCCCGTCCGCGCCCGGCGGATCTGACCAGTCGGGCAGCGGCCCTGGGGACGCTGTCGCTGCCGCCTAGCCGGCGACCAATTAGGTCATATACTAGCTCCTAGAACATAATGTGCCGTATATGTGGCACAATGGCGGCGTCTAAAGCGTCCGTGTTATACAAGAACCTGGTAGTAAACTGTAGCGGGGTAGGCTGTTGTTGTTGTTGATGATGTGTCGGTGACTGATGCCATGTGACACATGGTTTCTTACCTGCCCGCCGGAAAAAAGAGAACTTGAATCGAATACCAGATTCCATACCCTGGCCTTCGGTGTCGTCTGCCATTTTCATTCTCATTCGTCGTGCACTTTGGGGAAACGATGATAAGCAGTCAGGGGAGCCTCTGCTACAGATATACTCCGTATAACCTGATAAGCGCCGAGCCTGTTCACGCGACACAGAGAAGCAGTCGAGCGTATTCAGTTGCTGTTATCCTGGCGGTGTGGTCCGGTCGTTCGGATCGAGCCAGGCACCCGTGATCTCATCGGTCTCGATGCAATCAATCTGCTGCAGAGTAGCTGGACACCATGCGGTGCACGGCTGCTGCGGCCGCGACAGGCCAGCAACTCCAACGGGCTCGATAAAGTGTTCGTTTGCGAATAAAATTCAGGTCTATACGTCTTCTCAAACGCACCAGTACTAGCGACGAGACATCGCTTCGGCAATCTGAGCTACGTTAATACCGATGTCTCGCCTGCCGAGCGGCCGCCACCCACCTCTGCCAATGAAATTAATACCGTTGCCAAGTGTGCCGCGCCTCTTGGCTTCCTCCGGCGTATATAAAGAGGGGTGCGTGATCAACTGCATCGTCCCCTCCTCAACTCTAGCTGCCGCACAACCTCTCCTCTGCCACCACCTTTGCCATGATGAGCAGCACTGGCGACGGTCAGGATACTCCGCCTCACCTCCAACTCCACCTCCCCCGACCAACAACTCCGACACCGGCAAGTTCGACGATGAAAACGAAGATAGCGTGGATGACGTTATCAACACAGCGATGAATGCGAAGTTCATGACTGACGTGAAGCAGGAGGCAGAGGAGGAGCGGGCTGGGTCGGGTCATTAACCACCCTGAGGGGCGACAAGTAGTCTAGCTGTTTAGGGGCATAGCCATTTTCATTTATTACTCCCTCCGATTCATATTAATTGACTCCACTTTATCTAGATTCGTATGTATCTAGTTAAGTTTCTGGACTACATGCATGCGTGGAATCAAATAATTTGGATCGGAGGAAGTATTTGTTTTTTCTTAATTTTCTTTTATTGCATATGTAAATTATGCTTTTTAATTGATCAGTGAAAAATATTGGAAAAATAATATGGGTCAGGTGCCTGAGCACTCCAAACACAAACAGATGCACCGTAAAAAAAATTATTTTCATGTCCATGAACCGACGCAAACGGACTCAATTTGTAGCTTTGGACGTTCGATTTACGTCGGCAATAAGATGCGTTTAAGCGAGTTTCAACCAGCCGAGGGCCATTTCGTGTACAGGTGTACTGTATGTCTGTATATTCATCACCAGGCAGCAGGGCCGGTCCATAGATTTTGAGGGTCCTAGGGCAACACGGCACCAAAGGCCCCTTCTTTACAGTGTCGAATCTTTTTAGGCCAGGGGGCCATGGCCCCCTACTATGGAAAATTTCTTAAAGATATATATTTATGCTATTTTTTACATTTTATTCACAGTTTAAGTACGATTGGTGTTCTTGGCACCCCTAACAATCTCCGTCATGTTCCGCCATTTGGTTACGCATAATTTTAAAAAATATTATTAGTATTCCACAAGAGAAATATTCGGGTAATGCAATAGAAAACTAAATAATATTTACATTTGAAAGATCGATGGTCTTTGAAACCTCAGTAAAGATATTGAAACTATTTATTTCTATTGTTCGAGAAAATTATATATCATTATTCTTATTTTTACCATAGCTACATATACATATATATCTCTAAAATTAATCGGAGAAAATTTATGATGGTCGGTGTTGTGGTTCATATTTGGAAAGGCTAGAAAGAAATCATGTCACCAGGAAAAATTATTTAGAAGTATTGAATTATTTTTGTAAAAGGAGTCAGAGTAGAGATATGATTGGATCTTTTGTATTTTCTAGAATTATTCTAAGCCGTATGTCCTAAAGAGTAATTGTTAATTCTTCTGGTATTAGGAATCAGAGTAGAGAAGCGGTATGCTACATCATAAAACATATATATATTCTAGAATTATTTTAAATTATACAACCCAAAAAGTATATGTATTAGTGTATTAAATATGCAAACAAATCTTGAGCCAGGGCCCCTAGCTCCTGGAGGCCCGGGGCGAGTACCCCTCTGCCCCGCCCTATGGGCCGGCCCTGCCAGGTAGTGGGGCAGGCCTGCAACTGCCATGTCCCCCGCCCTATGGGCCGGCCCTGCCAGGCAGTGGGGCAGGCCTGCAACTGCCATGTCGCGGCTGGAATATTTGTCCTTTCGGAAGCGAGCATAGCCGTCGGGGTGTGATCTGCCAAGACTGAGACCCTGCAACGAGAACCGTACGGCAACGCGGATCCCGGATCTGCAGGTCGTTTGCTCAAAGGTGGTGCTAGTTTTGGACTTTTGGTTATGAAGTGAGCATGCTACTCGAAAACCATCAGTGTAGATCGAGCGTAGTTCGGTTTTCGAAAAAATTTCAAAACCTGCGGTTTAAAGTTTTAAAAAATATGAAAACAAAATCTTGGTGTAGAAATAGTGTGATCTAAGTACATGCAAAATGTCAATTCGAAATACCATATATTGGGGGATGTGCAAAAATGACAAAATCTGACACCTATAATAGTGAACACTGCAAGATTTTAAAACTTCAAAATCTATCAGATTTTGTTATTTTTGCGCAGCTCCGAATATAAGGTATTTCGAGTTGAAATTTTACACATACGTAAATCCCAACATTACCTACATCAAGATCTTTTTTAATATTTCTTTGAAACTTTGAAGTATCATTTTTGAATTTTTGAATAAAACGAGCTACGTGTAGCTCGAGCTACAAAAATCCACACTCGTATGCTACTCTTCTCTCTAACGGTTTTTTTTATTCTTTGAAACCACGTATCTTTTTTTTTTTGCCTTTTTCATTGGTCAAGGAGAAATTTCATAAAAGATTTACAAATAAACTCCTTGGCAAGGAAGGCCAAGAAACCACAGAAAGACTACTCTCGCAGTATTACGTTACCCGACACATTTTCCCCAACGAGATAACACAAGTTCGCCTCATCTTTGATTTTTTGACACAAGCATAGCCGAAGAACAATCAAACCACGGGGCCATGTAAAGGAGACTCCAGGAGAGAGGTGACTGCGAAACCCATCTAGGGTTCCGTCCCCTCATCGGCGATGTCACCGGACTGCTCCGCCTCCGGTGGCTTTAGGACCTTGGAGATGTGGCGGACCATGACCCCTCGCCGGCACGAGTATTCTCGTTCTGTTTTATTCTCAGTGTCTTTTTTGGGATGATTGGGAGGCGGCTATATCCTTGTGGCAAAAGAAGGTCCTCCCTGCCCTATCCTCGCTTAGGTGGTGATCCTAGCGCCGACGGAGAGCGTGTGGAGGTTTGTGTCCACCGGTTCTCATGGGATGCGGCCCGTTTTCGTGTTCGTCTGTGTGGTTACAAGTTCGGCTCTTTGATCTACAGTTCACATCATTGGTGAGGGTTGTTGCTCAACTGCGTTGGTCCTTCAGTGACAACTTAGCACGACGACTTCCCGTCAGTGCAATACAACAAGCTATATTTCGACAACATTTTCCTGTGCGTCGGTTCTCATGGGACGTGGCCCGTTTTCGTGTTCATCGGTGTGGTTACAAGTTCCGCTCTTCTGATCTACAGTTCTCATCATTGGCGAGGGTTGTTGCTCAACTGCGTTGGTTCTTCGGTGACAACTTAGCACGACGACTTCCCGTCAGTGTAATACAACAAGCTCTACTTTGACAACATTTTCCTAGCTCCAGTGATAGAGGGGATAAGACAACGACGCGCCTTCGGCTAACTCCAATGCTCGCAGTCTTTGCTAGGTTGTCGAACGATCTATTCACAACTCTTTATTACCTTTGGTGTTCTTTGTACTCCCTCCGTTCCTTTTTATAATGCCTATAGATTTTTGGCATTTGTTTTATAACATAAGGTTGTTTCTTGGCTTTTTTTTTCAATTACCCCCTCTACTGGTCAGCTCCCACACGACATGCATGAAAAGAAATCCATACAAAAGGGAAAAAATTAATTGAGATTCCTAATGCATGACCCCAACGATTTCTTAGATTTAGGAAGTATTGTTTTTCTTTCCTTAATAGTAGAATTTGCACAAATATGGAGAGTCAACCGGAAATGAGTATGTACACGCAGACATGGGTACACGAGCTATCTCAGCCACCCATTACCTCGTGATTCGGATAAGTAGCACACGTGAGCTGAATTTTTGCATTTTGGTCAAGTCTGATTTTTGGAAAGAGAATCTCTGAAAATCTGATAGGACGTGCCCTGTCCGACATGTCCGCGAGCTCTCCCTCTCTCTCTCTCTCTGGTGTCTCCCTATCTTTCTCCTCAACAACATGAAGCCTAGTCTCGCCATGTCTTCCTCTTCGTTCTCCCGAGCTCTCCCGCGGTGTTGGCAAGCTCCGACCTGGGAGCAGCAGCTCCACGACTCCGTGCCTCCCCGCCCTGGCCGCGTCCGGTCCTCGCCGCCTCGGCCACGCCCATCATCTCCCCGGCCGCACCCCGTGACTCCATGCCTTGGTCGCGCACGTCGCCTCCTCGGCTGCGCCCCAGCCGCGCCCATTGCCTACCCCGGCAACACCCGTGCCTCCCTGCCCCGGTCGCGCTCGCCGCCGCTCCGGTCTGCCCGTGCCCGTCGTCGCCTCGTCCTGAGTTCATGGGAGCTGCAGCGCAAGCCCGGCGATGTGCTGAGTCCGCTGCCACCATCTTCTCGTCTGGATTCATTGTCTTGTCTCCCATAGGCCGATAGCTATTGTTTCTTCTCTATCATCTACTACTAGTAGTCTAGTCTCTTCTCTGAACCGGTGATATCAGGCAACTCCACTCTTCGCAGAGCGGCAATGAGACGGCTCTGGGCCGTCGGGAACGTCGCCGGCGGCTGTGAGACGGCTCTAGGCCACGCCTGTGGTCTCCTCAAGGACGAGCTGGAGCGGTACATGGACTACAACCCCCGGCGATGAGTAACTGTCCGACGCGGTGCAGCGAGTCGCTGCCTCGGCGACGATACCGGCCACGATCTCCGGCACCGCTGCCGAAGAGCCTGTGGACTATGCCGTCGGGCAGAATCTCGTCGCTGGCTTCCGCTTTGACATCCGCGGCCACCGCGAGAAGGCCCTCTGAACACGCCACGACAGAGTCACGGAGCGCTCGCTTACTCCGTCAAGGCGGCGCTCGCCGCGAGGACGAACGGCACGGTGCGCGTCTGGCTTGATATCGGCGGTCGCGACTGCACATTCACGGCGCGGATGAGCGAGCGCGCGGTGACCATGACCAGCAATGCCGTCGCGCCGTTCGGCAGCTTCGTTGCGTCACGAGGGCCAGTATCAATTCACGTCGGCGCAGCGCGCTGCCCGCTCCTTCCCGGCTGCGACGAAGCCTCAAAAGCAATGTTTTTTACTAGTCTCGTTCATGGTTCTCCCTTCAGTGCGCGGCTGGGCGAGAGGAGGCTACAGGCGAGCGTTCGACGAGCTTGTGCCAGAGTGCTCGGCGGCGGCCAGGTAGAGAGCTTGAGGCAGAAGAGCCGGCGGCAGCGAGCTTGAGGCCGACCACCACCACGAGCAGCTCGTCGCCGCCCCAACCCCCACGACCGGCTCCATTCGTAGGAAAAAGACGAACCGGGTTCGTTGTTAGCTGGAGTATTAGGCAAACAATATGTGGCAGCTACGGCATGGCATATGTGGGTCCTGTAAAAGGTGTACAGGAACGATGTGACTACTCTGTACCAACTGCCTAGAATGGTGAAAAAAGTTTATGATTTGCTGCACGGATCTCCAACAACAATGTGTGCACATGATACCTTCCTTACCCATACTTGTGTGTACAAAATCCACTCTCAGAGTCAACCAGAGAAATTTGTGGGATTTGTTATGTTAATTTAGGAAGTTATCGATTTCCCTTATTTTATTCCGATCTCAAATCATTAAGCCAGGGGGTCTTATGTAAAGAATACTCTTGCGTTAATTTCCGTGCCAAAAAACTATAGGCACTATAGAATGGAACGGAGGGAGTATTGTTTATGATAATTAATAGATCGGCGGTTCTTTTATCCAAAAGAAAAGGAAGTAGAGGAAGTATTTCAAAATACTCAAACATTCCATTCCTTCCAAATTTCTAAGAAACCTTGATCTTTTTTGATTGGCTTGTTTTATGGGTTGCCTCCCTCCACCGTTTCTTAACGCTACAACGTTTTGTAGTTCAAGCCAATTATTTAAGGTGGACCACACTTGAATGGTGAAAAGATATTTGAGGAGGAGGCGGGCGGCCCGGTCTCGATTACATAGCTTGCAAATTCCACAATTTTAACACCCTCTTTTCTCAAGTGTATCCGTTATTGAGACACTATATATTTTAGAGGATCAATCAAACAAAATCTTTCACTTCGAAGAAGCCCAAGA
This sequence comes from Lolium rigidum, assembly GCF_022539505.1. Lineage (NCBI taxonomy): Eukaryota > Viridiplantae > Streptophyta > Magnoliopsida > Poales > Poaceae > Lolium > Lolium rigidum. The sequence continues at coordinate 237,638,103 of NC_061509.1, read as the reverse complement.
CTTCCACATCAAGGATGGCACGGAGGTAGTGAGACCCAAATTTGCATCTTATAAGCTTGATTTAGCTGAGTAGCAACCATCTTATAAGCTTGATTTAGCTGAGTAGCAACCATCTTATAAGCTTGATTTAGCTGAGTAGCAACCATCAAGCATTTTCCAAAACTTGGAGAACTGAACAGCGTGAACCAGAGTAAGACCGAATTTGCGGAACTCCTGAGCCCGTTTGCACTGTGCGGGCCTAAAATGTGTATTTCTTTTTCTTCAAAAAATTGGATGATTTTGTTTTCATGTAAAAGATGTATACGTATATGCGTCTCAAATAACATACCAAAAATCGAAAATATGTAGCACCGGGAAAAATGACAAGTTCACAATGAATCTCATAAGTTTCCAAACGGACTGTAATTAAGTACGCAGACACTATGTCACTTTGCGTGCGTTTGCATCATGCCGCTGGAGATGCCCCTAGACTAGTCTGGCGTATGTCGTCGTGCATTCAAAGGATGCAGATACTCACTGTCAGATAGTCCTCTAACAAGCTCGTCGAACGCGGCAAGCTCGTCGTAGCGACGAGCTCGTCGGAAGAGGTGACAAGTAGGAAGGGCCGCCGTGACGATGGCGAGGTGAGGCGAGGCGAGGCCCTCCAACAAAAAGTAGATTGTTGCTATAATTTATTTAAAATATTGTTTGAACCAACATTTTCACTGTTAATATGTGTAATTTATTTGAAATATTGCACTACTTTGGAGAAATTTCATCATCAGTTTGTAATGTGTTGGAGTAAAATAAGTCGGGTCGCTGGAAACATCTCCAGACGCAAACGATTAAATGTGATCCATGGTTAATTTCGCATCGCTACCCGACGCAATGAACGCGTGCGGTTCTTTTATAGCTTCTGAAATGTGTGAGACACTCTACATGTCCTAGTGGCACAGTAACTTGGTTTGGCCTTCGAGGCCTTTGAGGTCGTGCACGCCGATGAAACGCAACAACCGACCGAGACAGAGACACGACTTGACATGACGCGTCGCGCAGGGTGGGGCGCCGCCGTCGCGCCGGACGGGAACGGCCAGCACGATCGGCGGCGGGGCATGGTTCTCCGGCGCGATTCGGCGGCCACGTTGCGTGACCGCGACCAGCTAGCCTAAGATGGCATGTACGACGTGTCAGAACTAGAAGACGAGAGGCGGCCCTATATATGGATCGTCACACATTTCACAGCTAGCCTCTACTCTAGTCTGGCTGTCTGACATGCTGACGTTTAGGATTGCTAAGCCCCCAAGCTTGTAGGAGCATGACGGTGGGACTGTGGGAGCTTCTACTGCATGGAAATCCGTGAGACATCTATCTACATATACTTAGAGCATCTCCAGTCGCGTCCCTCAAAAAACGTCCGGCACAAATGATTTGGGGCACGTTTATGACCGCGCCGGACAAAAAGAGATCAAAAATCTGTACAGAAAAGAGACCCTTTCCAGCCGCGTCCCTCAAACAGCGTCCGGATGCATGCATTTTAATAGAAGGGACCACCCCATGTGGGAAAAGTAGGTGAGAGAAAGTGTGGGGAAAGAGAATGGCATGTGGGGACTATGGGCTGCATGCATGCATATGAGCTCTCATTTGTGTCGGCGTCCCGGTAGAGACTCTATACTAGAGTCTCTACCGGGGACGCCGGACACAAAATGAGGCGCTAATTAGCTTTGGGGGACGCGACTGGGACGCGATTTTCTCCATTTCTTGTCCGCCGTCCCCCAAACGCCGTTTGGGGGACGCGACTGGAGATGCTCTTAGGGCATCTCCAGCGGCATCTCCAGCGGCGCGACGCATTTCGGACGTCCAAAATATTCGTTTGCGTCGCGCGGCGGACGCGAGACAGACCGTTTTTCTCCGCGCGTCCTTTTGCACCCTGGAGTGGCTCCAGCGGCGCGACGTATTTCCATCAAATATGAAGTTTTGAACAACAAATAGGATTTCAACGAAATCATAGTTATTACATTTAAATTTTGAAAAGTCTACATGAAAATAAGATACTAGTCCTCTAGGCATTATCTTCATGGCCAGCCATGGTCCATTGATGCTCAATCAAATCCGTCTGCAGCTGTTTGGAGACGGTATCGTTTGTGACTTCTACATTCATATGTAGATAGTCCTCCCAAGTAGAAGCTCCAGGAATTGGCGCAACCAGCTCACCTTGGAATTCCCAGTGGTTCTCATTGCGGCCATCAGGACGCTCGTTCTCAACGATCATGTTGTGCATGATCACGCAGCATGTCATCACCTCATGCATGGTCTTCAGTGACCATGTTCTTGCCGGGTGACGGACAATTGCCCACCGAGTTTGGAGCACACCAAATCCACGCTCCACATCTTTCCTGCAAGCCTCTTGCATCTTGGCAAACCTCCTCGTCTTCTCGGAGTTTGGATTACGGACAGTCTTCACCAATGTGGCCCGGTCGGGGTAGATGCCATCGGCAAGATAATATGGCTTGTCATATGCATTTCCATTGATCTCATAGCTCACCCGGGGAGCTTTGCCTTGCATGAGCCTTTCGAAAACCGGTCATCGGTGCAACACATTGATATCATTGTTGGAACCGGCCATGCCAAAAAATGAATGCCAAATCCATAAATCTTGAGATATGACAGCTTCAAGAATGACAGTCCGTCCCTCCTCATGCCCGCTGTACTGACCCTGCCATCCAAATGGACAGTTTTTCCACTCCCAGTGCATGCAATCTATGTTGCCAATCATTCCTGGGAAGCCTCTAGACTCGTTGATAGATAGGAGTGATGGCGTGTAACTCACACGTTCGTTGGGAACCCCAAGAGGAAGGTATGATGCGCACAGCAGCAAATTTTTCCTCAGAAAGAAACCAAGGTTTATCGAACCAGGATGAGCCAAGAAGCACGTTGAAGGTTGATGGCGGCGGGATGTAGTGCGGCGCAACACCAGAGATTCCAGCGCCAACGTGGAACCCGCACAACACAACCAAAGTACTTTGCCCCAACGAAACGAAGTGAGGTTGTCAATCTCACCGGCTTGCTGTAACAAAGGATTAACCGTATTGTGTGGAAGATGATTGTTTGCAAGAAAACGGTAAAGAACAAGTATTGCAGCAGATTTGTATTTCAGTATAAAAGAATGGACCGGGGTCCACAGTTCACTAGAGGTGTCTCTCCCATAAGATAAAAGCATGTTGGGTGAACGAATTACAGTCGGGCAATTGACAAATAGAGAGAGCATAACAATGCACATACATGTCATGATAAGTATAGTGAGATTTTATTGGGCATTACGACAAAGTACATAAACCGCCATCCAACTGCATCTATGCCTAAAAAGTCCACCTTCAGGTTATCATCCGAACCCCTTCCAGTATTAAGTTGCAAAGCAACGGACAATTGCATTAAGTATGGTGTGTAATGTAATCAACAACTACATCCTTAGACATAGCATCAATGTTTTATCCCTAGTGGCAACAGCACAACACAACCTTAGAACTTTCTGTCACTGTCCCATGTATCAATGGAGGTATGAACCCACTATCGAGCATAAATACTCCCTCTTGGAGTTAAGAGCAAAAACTTGGCCAGAGCCTCTACTAATGACGGAGAGCATGCAAGATCATAAACAACACATAGGTAATAACTTGATAATTAACATAACATGGTATTCTCTATCCATCGGATCCCGACAAACACAACATATAGTATTACGGATAGATGATCTTGATCATGTTAGGCAGCTCACAAGATCCAACAATGAAGCACAATGAGGAGAAGACAACCATCTAGCTACTGCTATGGACCCATAGTCCAGGGGTGAAATACTCACTCATCACTCCGGAGGCGACCATGGCGGTGAAGAGTCCTCCGGGAGATGAATCCCCTCTCGGCGGGGTGCCGGAGGAGATCTCCGGAATCCACCGAGATGGGATTGGCGGCGGCGGCGTCTGCGGAAGGTTTTCCGTATCGTGGCTCTCGATGCTGGGGTTTTCGCGACGGGGGCTTTAAGTAGGCGGAAGGGCAACGTGGGGGCCACACGAGGGCCCCACACCACGGCCGGCGCGGCCGGGGGCCGGCCGCGCCGCCCTATGGTGTCGGTGCCTCGTGGCCCCACTTCGACTCCTCTTCGGTCTTCCGGAAGCTTCGTGGCAAAATAGGACCCCGGGCGTTGATTTCGTCCAATTCCGAGAATATTTCGTTACTAGGATTTACGAAACCAAAAATAGCAGAAAACAACAACTGGCTCTTCGGCATCTTGTTAATAGGTTAGTTTCAGAAAATGCACGAATATGACATAAAGTGTGCATAAAACATGTAGATATCATCAATAATGTGGCATGGAACATAAGTAATTATTGATACGTCGGAGACGTATCAGCATCCCAAGCTTAGTTCTGCTCGTCCCGAGCAGGTAAAACGATAACAAAGATAATTTCTGAAGTGACATGCCATCATAACCTTGATCATACTATTTGTAAACATATGTAATGAATGCAGCGATCAAAACAATGGTAAGAACATGAGTAAACAAGTGAATCATAAAGCAAAGACTTTTCATGAATAGTACTTCAAGACAAGCATCAATAAGTCTTGCATAAGAGTTAACTCATAAAGCAATAAATCAAAGTAAAGGTATTGAAGCAACACAAAGGAAGATTAAGTTTCAGCGGTTGCTTTCAACTTGTAACATGTATATCTCATGGATAATTGTCAACATAGAGTAATATAACAAGTGCAATATGCAAGTATGTAGGAATCAATGCACAGTTCACACAAGTGTTTGCTTCTTGAGGTGGAGAGAAATAGGTGAACTGACTCAACATAAAAGTAAAAAAGAATGGTCCTTCAAAGAGGAAAGCATCGATTGCTATATTTGTGCTAGAGCTTTTATTTTGAAAACATGAAACAATTTTGTCAACGGTAGTAATAAAGCATATGAGTTATGAAAATTATATCTTACAAGTTGCAAGCCTCATGCATAGTATACTAATAGTGCCCGCACCTTGTCCTAATTAGCTTGGACTACCGGATCATTGCAATACATATGTTTTAACCAAGTGTCACAATGGGGTACCTCCATGCCGCCTGTACAAAGGTCTAAGGAGAAAGCTCGCATTTTGGATTTCTCGCTTTTGATTATTCTCAACTTAGACATCCATACCGGGACAACATGGACAACGAGATAATGGACTCCTCTTTAATGCATAAGCATGTGGCAACAATTATTATTCTCATATGAGATTGAGGATATATGTCCAAAACTGAAACTTCCACCATGATTCATGGCTTTAGTTAGCGGCCCAATGTTCTTCTCTAACAATATGCATGCTCCAACCATTAAGGTGGTAGATCTCTCTTACTTCGGACAAGATGGACATGCATAGCAACTCACATGATATTCAACAAAGAATAGTTGATGGCGTCCCCGAAGCATGGTTATCGCACAACAAGCAACTTAATAAGAGATAAAGTGCATAAGTACATATTCAATACCACAGTAGTTTTTAAGCTATTTGTCCCATGAGCTATATATTGCAAAGGTGAATGATGGAATTTTAAAGGTAGCACTCAAGCAATTTACTTTGGAATGGCGGAGAAATACCATGTAGTAGGTAGGTATGGTGGACACAAATGGTATAGTGGTTGGCTCAAGGATTTTGGATGCATGAGAAGTATTCCCTCTCGATACAAGGTTTAGGCCAGCAAGGTTATTTGAAACAAACACAAGGATGAACGGTGCAGCAAAACTCACATAAAAGACATATTGTAAACATTATAAGACTCTACACCATCTTCCTTGTTGTTCAAAACTCAATACTAGATATTATCTAGACTCTAGAGAAACCAAATATGCAAACCGAATTAGCAAGCTCTAAGTGTTTCTTCATTAATGGGTGCAAAGTATATGATGCAAGAGCTTAAACATGAGCACAACAATTGCCAAGTATCAAATTATTCAAGACAATTTAGAATTACTACATGTAGTATTTTCCAATTCCAACCATATAACAATTTAACGAAGAAGAAACTTCGCCATGAATACTATGAGTAGAGCCTAAGGACATACTTGTCCATATGCTACAGCGGAGCGTGTCTCTCTCCCACAAAGTGAATGCTAGGATCCATTTTATTCAAACAAAACAAAAACAAAAACAAACCGACGCTCCAAGTAAAGTGCATAAGATGTGACGGAATAAAAATATAGTTTCAGGGAGGAACCCGATAATGTTGTCGATGAAGAAGGGGATGCCTTGGGCATCCCCAAGCTTAGACGCTTGAGTCTTCTTAGAATATGCAGGGGTGAACCACCGGGGCATCCCCAAGCTTAGAGCTTTCACTCTCCTTGATCATATTGTATCATACTCCTCTCTTGATCCTTGAAAACTTCCTCCACACCAAACTCAAAACAACTCATTAGAGGGTTAGTGCACAATAAAAATTAACATGTTCAGAGGTGACACAATCATTTTTAACACTTCTGGACATTGCATAAAGCTACTGGACATTAATGGATCAAAGAAATTCATCCAACATAGCAAAAGAGGCAATGCGAAATAAAAGGCAGAACCTGTCAAAACAGAACAGTCCGTAAAGATGGATTTTATTAAGGCACCAGACTTGCTCAAATGAAAATACCCAAATTGAATGAAAGTTGCGTACATATCTGAGGATCACTCACGTAAATTGGCTTAATTTTCTGAGTTACCTACAGATAATTAGACCCAGATTCGTGACATCAAAGAAATCTGTTTCTGCGCAGTAATCCAAATCTAGTATTTACTTTACTATCAAAGACTTTACTTGGCACAACAAAACATAAAACTAAGATAAGTACAGGTTTCTACAGTAGTAAACAACTTCCAAGACTCAAATATAAAACAAAAATACTGTAGTAAAAACATGGGTTGTCTCCCATAAGCGCTTTTCTTTAACGCCTTTCAGCTAGGCGCAGAAAGTGTATCTCAAGTGTTATCGAGAAATGGAGCATTGGCATTACCTTGGGTGTTGGGAGTTTTCTCAACCATGCATATTATGTTGGATACATAAGTTTCAGCGGCTCCCTTTTCATTAGTCTTGGGCTTGCTACTCTCATCGAACAAATTTTCAGGAATAAGCCAAACATAGTTATTTTCTAGTGCATCATTCATAGCTAGGAGTTTACATGGTATTGGTGCTTTGATCTCCCCACCATCATTAGCATTATTAGTGTATTTTATTCTATCCATGTCTATTTTTTCAAGGAGATCAACAAAATTAGTATGAGAACCAAGCATATTAAATTTAGCAAAGACCTTTCTAGCCTCTCTTGCTAGACCACCAAATTCTCTAAGAAGGGTTTCTAAAACAAAATCCTTCTTTTCCCCTTCTTCCATATCACCGAGTGTAAGAAACATGTGTTGGATTATAGGATTGAGATTAACAAATTTAGTTTCCAACATGCGAACTAAAGCAGCGGCAGCAATTTCATAAGTGGGAGCAAGTTCTACCAAATGTCTATCTTCAAAAGCTTCAACGGTACTAACATGATTGAAAAATTTCTCGATATTGTTTCTCCCAACTATAGACCCACGTCCTACCGGTATGTCTTTTGTGGTAAAATTAAAAGGAAACATGATGAAATAAGTAAAGCAAATGCAAGTAACTAATTTTTTTGTGTTTTTGATATAGAGTGCAAGACGAGTAAATAAAGTAAAGCTAGCAACTAATTTTTTTTGTGTTTTGATATAATGCAGCAAACAAAGTAGTAAATAAAATAAAGCAAGACAAAAACAAAGTAAAGAGATTGAGAAGTGGAAACTCCCCTTGCGGCGTGTCTTGATCTCCCCGGCAACGGCGCCGTAAAAAGAGTTGTTGACGTGGGAGTTGAAAATCTTTGTGGTGTAACTTTTCTTCGTTCCCGGCAACGGCGCCGTAAAAAGAGCTTGATGGCGTGTAACTCACACGTTCGTTGGGAACCCCAAGAGGAAGGTATGATGCGCACAGCAGACAAGTTTTCCCTCGAGAAAGAAACCAAGGTTTATCGAACCAGGAGGAGCCAAGAAGCACGTTGAAGGTTGATGGCGGCGGGATGTAGTGCGGCGCAACACCGGAGATTCCGGCGCCAACGTGGAACCCGCACAACACAACCAAAGTACTTTGCCCCAACGAAACGAGTGAGGTTGTCAATCTCACCGGCTTGCTCGTAACAAAGGATTAACCGTATTGTGTGGAAGATGATTGTTTGCAAGAAAACAAGTAAAGAACAAGTATTGCAGACAGATTTGTATTTCAGTATAAAAGAATGGACCGGGGTCCACAATTCACTAGAGGTGTCTCTCCCATAAGATAAAAGCATGTTGGGTGAACGAATTACAGTCGGGCAATTGACAAATAGAGAGAGCATAACAATGCACATACATGTCATGATAAGTATAGTGAGATTTTATTGGGCATTACGACAAAGTACATAGACCGCCATCCAACTGCATCTATGCCTAAAAAGTCCACCTTCGAGTTATCATCCGAACCCCTTCCAAGTATTAAGTTGCAAAGCAACAAACAATTGCATTAAGTATGGTGCGTAATGTAATCAACAACTACATCCTTAGACATAGCATCAATGTTTTATCCCTAGTGGTAACAGCACAACACAACCTTAGAACTTTCTGTCACTGTCCCAGGTATCAACGTAGGCATGAACCCACTATCGAGCATAAATACTCCCTCTTGGAGTTAAGAGCAAAAACTTGGCCAGAGCCTCTACTAATAACGGAGAGCATGCAAGATCATAAACAACACATAGGTAATAACTTGATAATTAACATAACATGGTATTCTCTATCCATCGGATCCCGACAAACACAACATATAGTATTACGGATAGATGATCTTGATCATGTTAGGCAGCTCACAAGATCCAACAATGAAGCACAATGAGGAGAAGACAACCATCTAGCTACTGCTATGGACCCATAGTCCAGGGGTGAACTACTCACTCATCACTCCGGAGGCGACCATGGCGGTGAAGAGTCCTCCGGGAGATGAATCCCCTCTCCGGCAGGGTGCCGGAGGAGATCTCCAGAATCCCCCGAGATAGGATTGGCGGCGGCGTCTCTGGAAGGTTTTCCGTATCGTGGCTCTCGGTACTGGGGTTTTCGCGACGGAGGCTTTAAGTAGGCGGAAGGGCAACGTGGGGGGCCACACGAGGGCCCCACACCACAGGCTGGCGCGGCCAGGGGCCAGGCCGCGCCGCCCTATGGTGTCGGTGCCTCGTGGCCCCACTTCGACTCCTCTTCGGTCTTCTGGAAGCTTCGTGGCAAAATAGGACCCTGGGCGTTGATTTCGTCCAATTCCGAGAATATTTCGTTACTACGATTTCCGAAACCAAAAACAGCGAGAAAACATCAACCGGCTCTTCGGCATCTTGTTAATAGGTTAGTTCCAGAAAATGCACGAATATGACATAAAGTGTGCATAAAACATGTAGATATCATGAATAATGTGGCATGGAACATAAGAAATTATCGATACGTCGGAGACGTATCAAGGAGGCGCCTTGTATCCTCAACCGTTGGCTCCCTACAGTAATACTCTCCGAACACGGCAATCACGGCTCGGCAAAACCTGTACATGGACTCAAGGCAGGTGCTCTCACCCATTGGAAGATACTCATCGAATATATCAGCAGCCATTCCATATGAGAGCATGCGAATAGCCGCAGAGCATTTTTGGTAGGAGGTGAAGCCTAGCGCACCTGTTGCATCGGGTCTGCATTGGAAGTAGGGGTCGTAGTTCTTGACGCCCCGTAGAATGACCAAGAACAGGTCCCTTGACATCCTGTATCAGCGCCGGAACAATTTTTCCGGAAAGATCGGATTGGTGAGGTGGAAGTAGTCCTTGTGGAGGCGGGCCTGCCCTGCCACTCGTTGCGCGGCAGTGTTTTCGAGCGCCCCTTCACGAGCCCCGGTGTTGCGGTCCCGGGTTTGAGGTGAACTCGTGGATCATGGAGGCCGCAGTAGTTGCCAATGTGTTCGCCGACTGATCGGACTCGTCGTCCGAAGAGGAGTCAACGATCTCCGCGCGGAACTTCTCCACCATATGCCACGCGTCCATCCGCGTCGATACGAACTCGTTGATCAATGGCCGCGCACAAATCGCGCCGAAAAACGAGAAGGAACCTACCGGCGCAATAGGTCGAACAGGTCGTGGGCGGCGCGGAAGGGCGGCGCAACCGGCAACGTTCGCCCGAAAACAGCCGGCGAGGTTCGCGCCGGAGCCAACCCCGAGTACGATCCCTGCTCTCCCGCGCGGCGACAACGGTGCCGGCAGCCGAGTACTCGCGGCGCTGCGGCGGACGGCGGGGATTGGGGCGGGGGCGTCGCACTAGGGCACGAACGAGGGTGAAAAAAGAAATCAGGTCGAAGCGGTCGATTTTGCTCTCGCTGACTTGCGGGACCGGGTAAGAAATGGAGAACGCTCGGCGCGTCCGCCAAGCGTCCGCGGAGACGCAAACCTAGCGCATATTTGGGCCAGGTTTACGTCTCCGCGGACGGGCCGGTCACTTTGCGTCGCCCCGCTGGAGCAGGGCCCAGACGCATTTTCGGTCACGGCGGACGAAAACGGTCGCTCAGCGACCATTTGCGTCGCCCCGCTGGAGATGCCCTTATGCTCCAGGCTACCTACCCTCTGATTTCTGTTACGACGATCTTCAGACGGTACGGATCATGTACGTCAGACCATTACCAAGTCGTGTCAATGTCGTAGCGTCGGGTGCCCATGTCTGTCCCCCAAAGTCACAAGCAAGTCGCGGTGCATACTTCGTCACCGCTCTGCCGTGGATGCGGGGCACCATTCCATTGTTCAAAACCTTTTCCAAAGCAACACGGACCCAATAAAAACCAAGTCACAGCCATGGCTTGCAATTGTTTGTTGTTGCGGCAGTAATAAGACAGCCGCAACGCGATAGATCATGGGCAGCACAGCAGGGTACCACTCTACCACCACCTATATACGTCACAATATACGGGAAATGCACTTTGGCTCATAGGAGCATTTGCTCTCATTGTGTGAATCCATATTTCGAAGTGTCAAAAAATTCTCAACTAAATTTTTACATGTACATCTAGATATTTTATGTTGGTACACAAATTTTCAAAAAAAGAAAAAAAATTATGTGGCTCCTGTAAAAAAGACAAATTTTGATGCTGTAACACGACTACGTACAGCACATTTTTTTGTCTTTTTTGTACACACCACAGAAAATGTTGGTTTTTCACGAAAACTTGTGTACGAACATAGAATGTCACGATGTACACCAAAAATTTTATGTCAATTTTTTTTGACATTTTTAAAATTAATTTTTAAATATTTTGTATAATGGGAGCATTTGCTCCTATGAGCCAAAACACCACCTCCACAATATACAGCTTATTTTGTCACGGTTGCTTTGGTTTGCAGTCCGGGGAACAGGGACCCTCCCCTTCTTTTTTTCTCCATCTCACTACAAGTTACAGCAGATCGCTCAGTCTACATAAAAATATTTCGACATCCGCCGGCTTCTGATTAACAATTACAACCAGGAACAGCCGAAAGCTGGAGTGGAGGTTTGTCATCTGGGAAGAGCAAAGGCAGCATGCTGTTAAGAAATGGATGCAGAATCTCCATCAGTTCATGCGCTTTCCGGGGGCACGCAAGCAGCTCGCTTTGTATTGCAACGTGTCGCTGTAACATCCGACGGAGGAGGGAGAAAGAACGGTTCTGCCTGATGGCACAAATTATTGGGAGACTGCACTCGAGTTCATAGACAGAAACTGCAATCTTCTGTGGATTGATCGTTAATTCGGATAGGGTCGATCGCTTTGCGTTGTTATTCATCATCGGTTTTATGTAGCTTCTCAAGTAACCAATTCCAGCTGGAACCGTAGTTTAGCAAAATACTCATGCTTCGTTGAACCTTTGCCCTTTCTTCAGGCTCAAGGGGCTCTGGACTCTCTTTTTCAGTCCCATGTTGCCGTGATGCGCATGGAGCTCCTTCAGCTGGTTGATGTCCGTGTCGAGGAGGCGTCCCGCCCACTTCGTGAAGAGGTGGCAGCTCTCAAGTTGTTGTTGGCGTGTGCTGGTGTTTCTGTGGAGCCGACTGAGGCATGTCCTTCTGTTGGTTTGGGGCTCGCCGAAGCGCATGCTTCGGTCGCGCTTGACTCCTCTGTGCAGAAGTCCTCGGTGGTTGAGGAAGAGCACCTCCACGGTTGTTTCTCTCCTCGTGGCCCATCATCGCCCCCTATTGAGTCGGCTGCCTCTGAGTGCGTGGGCATGGACATGATCGCAACTCAGTCGCTTGACCTTGAGTTGAGTGATGTTGTCGACACACCTGTCTCTCTCTCGCACGAGTCCGGCGAACATGTGGTTGTTAAGTTAGGAGTGTTGACACATGTGCCTGCATCCTCTCCACCGCACTCGGAGCCTTGCCAGTCGCCGCAGCCTGTTGTGTTGGCTGACTCTAAGTGCGAGGACATAGACGAGATCTTGGCTCCGGCATTGCAAATCACGGAAGAGCTAGATGAGTTGGGTGGGGATTCTCCTGTGGTGTTTCCGTCAGCGTTGTGCTCTTTTAAGACCATGGAGGTGGCCACGACACCCTCTCCACCGCAGTCGGAGACTTCTCAGTCCGTCGCCTCTTTGGACCATGGAGCAGTGTTGGTCCCTAGCTCAGATGCTCTTTTTGCGAAGGAGCTTTGTGGTTTGCTCGCTAGTTTGGAGGCGTCTAGCCCTGGATATGGCAAGGAAATTGCCTGCGTCTTGGCAGGTAAAGCCTCAGAGGACATGATCAAGAAGCTGCCCCATGTCAGCCCGCTCGCGCGCACGCCGACGCGCAGCAAGGAGGGCTCCTCGCCCTCGGTCCGGCGACTCCCCGGTCTGCTGTTTGCACCGGCGCAGCAGCCGCTGCTCTCCCCGCCAACGTCCTCTCCTCCGCTGCGGCCTGTCAACAGGCGGAAGACACTCGCTGGCATGTCCATTAGCCGCACGCTCGGCTTTTCGCTCAAGCAGGCAGCCCTGCGCAATAGGGCGAGGCGTAGGGCAGCTCCCGTTGCCAGGAAGGCCGAGGCGGTGCTGTGCCGTGGACTTGGGATCATCAAAGACGGGGAGGAAGTCACTCAGCAGGCGATGGAGGAATTCGCAGCGAGATTCCAAGGCCAAGTCACTCAGGAGGTTATCGACGCCATGCGCGTTCTCTTCAACATAGGCTCGGATGATGACGACGAGGTCGACCAGGCGATCATCCAGGACGGTGGCGAGGCAGCGCTGGAGCTGGCCCAGGAAGAAGACTGCACTGCTGATGTTTGAGTTGTTGCTTGATCTATTGGTTGGGTCCTGCCGGTTCCCAATGTTAGGACAACCACGTGTTTCGCCGAGTTCTGGTAGTAGTGGTTTTCGTGTTTGGGTCAGCTGCCTTCCCAGGCTGGTGCATGTACCAGGGTTTGGGAATTGTCTCCAGGCGCTGCATCATTTGTTAGAATCCTGCTGTTTGGGCTTGCTTTGTATCCAATGTTAGACATCCTTCTTAATATTCTCGGGTGGAATGTAAGGGGTTTGAACGACCAAGACCGTCGCGACACTGTCCACGAAATTATTGCAGCCTCATCCTGTCAGATTGTTTGCCTACAAGAAACCAAGCTTGACTCTGTTTCGTCGGCCGATGCCTCCTACATTGGGGGATATCGATTAAAGAGTTTTGCCGAGAGACCGGCAATTGGGACGAGAGGTGGGATTCTCCTCCTTTGGGATGATTCGGTGGTTCAAATCACAAACGTTACTCTCTCCGACCATTGCCTTTCGGCGCATGTGCATCTCCTCAATACGGACCATGAAGGGGATTTCAAGATCACCGGAGTGTATGGGCCAACCGCGTCTTGCCGGAAAGACATTTTCTTCGCCGAGCTTGTTGGTCATAAGCCGCCGCAAGGGGGACGTTGGCTCGCCCTTGGGGACTTCAATCAAATTCGGAGAGCTAGAGATAAGAACAATCGGAATGTTGATCGGGGGCGGATAAATCGTTTCCGGGCGGCCCTCCAAGCCTCCGAGCTTACGGAGATTCACTTGCAAAACCGGCGTTTCACTTGGTCCAACGAGAGAGTAAACCCCACGATGTGCAAGCTTGATGCGTTCTATTGCAACTCCGAGTGGGACATCCGCTTTGGCACCCATGTTTTACATGCCCTCTCTTCATCTTTGTCGGACCATTGCCCGCTTCTTCTCTCCGATGTCCGTGGCCCACGTACACCGAGGTCCTTCAAGTTCGAGAACTTTTGGGTTAGGATCCCCGGCTTCAAGGATGTCGTGCAACAAGCTTGGAATGAACCATCCTCTCATGTCGAGCCATGCCAAGTGCTTTTTCATAAGCTTCGTCGCACGGGGAAGTGTTTATCCAAGTGGGGCCGTGGCCTTTTCTCCAACGGGAAGGTTTTGTTGCATGCCGCGCTTTTGGTGATCTTGCACTTTGATATGGCCCAAGAGAATAGGATGCTCACCAATGAGGAGATGAGGCTTAGGGCTCGGCTAAAAAGAAAGGTCATTGCTTTCTCGGTGGTTGAAAGAGCTAGAAAGAAGCAAAGCGCCCGTATTTCATATTTGAAAGAGGGCGATGCAAACACGAAGTTTTTTCACCTTCGGGTCAATGCGAGAAGGAGGAAAAAACCACATCCATAGACTAAAGCTTAACAATGGGTGGGTCACCGAGCATGTGGCCAAAGAGGAGATCATCCATAACCACTTCAAGTCCACCATTGGGAGAGGGGAGCCAAGAATCAATGACTTCAATTGGGACACTTTACACTTCGATGACCCGGACTTGCATAGTCTTGGGGAACCTTTCACCGAGGAGGAGGTCCGGAACGCCATCAATCAAATGCCCGGGGACAAGGCGCCGGGGCCGGATGGGTTCACGGGCCTCTTTTTTAGGAAGTGTTGGGACATCATCAAGGGCGACCTCATGAATGTCATACATCTTTTCGGGAGCCTACACGCCGAGAATTTCCATTGGCTCAACTCCGCCAACATTGTCTTGTTGCCTAAGAAGGACGGGGCGGAAGATATCACCGACTTTAGGCCAATAAGTTTGATCCATGCCGTTGCCAAGATCATCTCCAAAATGCTTGCGCTAAGGCTTGGCCCTCTCATGGATGAGCTTGTCTCCAATGCGCAAAGTGCGTTCATAAAGCGGAGAAGCATTCATGATAACTTCCTTTATGTCAAGAACCTTGCTACAAGATTCCATAAAAGCAAAACTCCGGCCTTGCTCTTCAAGCTTGATATTAAGAAGGCCTTCGATTCCGTTCGGTGGGAATACATTATTGACTTGCTTCAAAGGAGGGGTTTCCCTTGCCGCTTCCGTAATTGGATTGTGGCGCTTCTCAAAACCTCCACTTCTAGGGTGCTTCTCAATGGGATTGCCGGCACCCCCATTGTTCACGGCCGTGGGTTGCGCCAAGGTGACCCGCTCTCACCGCTCCTTTTCGTGATTGCCATTGATCCGCTCACGCAAATCCTTGAGCATGCCACCACTCTCGGCCTCATTCACAAGCTCCGAGGTCGCGGGAACATTCTTAGGACGTCTTTATATGCGGACGATGCGGCCGTTTTGTGGCACCCTTCAAGGAGGACATCCAAAATTTTGCAAGCATCCTTGAGGGCTTTGGTAATGTGACCGGCCTATGCACCAATTTTCAAAAAAGCTCGGTGGTCCCTATTCGGTGCGGCCATGTTGACCTTAACGAGGTCCTTTCGGGGATACCGGCGTCGCGTGCATGCTTCCCGCTAAGGTATTTGGGGCTCCCTCTTTCGGTTTGGTCTCTCAAGAGGGTGGACTTCCAACATCTTGAAGACAAGTGCGCCGGTAAGCTCCCAACATGGTGTGGGAAGCTTGTCGCTACCGCCGGCCGCGCAACTTTGGTCAAGTCCGTCATTGCCTCGCAAGCTACCTACTACATGACACCTCTTATGCTTCCCCGGGCACCTTAAAGTTCATCAACAAAATTGAAAGGGCTTACCTTTGGTCCGCAAAGGATACCACGACGGGGGCTAAATGCAAGGTAAATTGGGTGAAGGTGTGTCGCCCCAAGAAGCTTGGAGGTCTTGGGATTCTTAACATGGACAAATTTGCGACGGCACTTAGGCTTCGGTGGCCATGGCTTGAGTGGAAAGACCCCAACAAGATTTGGGTGGGCTCCGGGAACCCTTGCTCTTTTGAGGACATGGAGTTGTTCTATGCATCAACTTCTATCGATATTGGCAATGGGCATAAGGCACCGTTTTGGCACTCCCCTTGGCTACACAATAGGAAGCCAATTGAGATTGCCCCTTAATCTACAATATCTCTAAACGGAAGAATTGGAAAGTCCATCTTGCCTTGAGTAACAACAATTGGGTTAAGAAGATCGACTTGGAGAAAATCAACAACATGGAGCAACTCAAGCAATTCGTGGAGCTTTGGGTCCTTCTTGACAACTTCCAACTTAGGGAGGAGGTGGAAGACGACATAACTTGGAACCTCACGGCGAATGGCGTTTACTCCTCCAAGTCCGCGTATGAGATCCAATTCATTGGCTCCATTGCCTCCAACATGAACAAGATCGTGTGGAAGGCTTGGGCGCCCCCGAAGGTCAAGTTCTTTGCTTGGCTCCTCATGCAAAATAGGGTGTGGACGGCGGACCGTTTACAAGCTAGAGGTTGGCCAAATTGCGATCGTTGCCCCCTTTGCAACCAAACCCTCGAGACCGTTGACCACCTCTTCATTAAGTGCCATTTTACCATTAGGATTTGGGGTGCCATCAAGGAGTGGATTGGCATCCCATCTATCCATCCAACGCAATGGGCCGACCTCTCCATAAGCCATTGGTGGAACATGATGGCGGGGGGCACCGCTCCTAGTAGGAAGGCTATATCCTCGCTCGCGCTCCTTGTTACTTGGGAAGTTTGGAATGAACGCAACGCAAGGGTCTTCCGCAACAAGCATACACCCTCTCATGTTTCCATCGAGAAAATTAAAGCCGAGGCCCGTTTGTGGGTTAGAGCGGGTGCCAAGCATTTGGGCAACATCATGCCGGGAGAGTGATCCCTTGTAATAACCTTGGTTACTTTGGTTACTTTTGTAAAACTCTCCTTAATTAATAGATTGGGGCAAAGCTTTTGCCTCCGTTTCAAAAAAAAAAATGTGCTGCCTCCTTTAATCAAACATAAGTCTTAATCATTCCAGTTCACATGGCCAGTTCTTAATTGGTTCAAAGTGTTTAAACTACTCCATCTGACAATGGGCTAGCGAGCTATGAGCTGTAGTTGATTTGGTTAATACAAGTATAGTATACATATCACACACAGTAAGTCGAATGTGAGGATTATGAATCGTTCCGCGCAAACGCAACTCGAACATTTACGTTCTAAAGGCGGATCTTATATCGGTTAAAAAATACTTTTTAAAACATATCTCCCAAAAATGTTCGATAAAAATTAGTCTCGCACAACAGTTTAAATAATATTACAACAAATGTTCATTTTTGTAGCACATGATAGAATACGTGTATAATAGGTTAGCTGTGTATTTGTATCTAACCATGTATTGTACCACTGATCTATATATAATGAGATGAATAGGCCGGTACATGTTGTGCCGAGCCAGCCCACAATACTTTTCCATCTAGGTTTTCATGGTATCAGAGCTAGCCCTGACCTAGCTGTCGCTTCCGCCTTCCGCCGCCGCCGCCATCGTGCGCGATGACTGTCACCGATGGATCCTCCTCGAGCAGCTCGGCTACGACTCTTCCTCTCGATCCACCGTCAACCACGGTGGGGTCTACTGCACCGTCTACCACGGTGACTACGGTGCCATCTGCTGCGCCCTTTGTCGCGCTTCCTTCCGCGCCGCCATCTGCGGCGCCGCTGCTGCCGGGTTCCTATACCGCGGTTCCGCCGTATTCCCTCTGGGGAACAAACGCCCTTGCATCGATCTACACAGATGCCCTGTCCATGGCGTCAGCGGGCTCCCTCTCGGGCTTTGTTGCGCCGAGCTCAACCTCCGGCCCGATCGCGCGTCCTACACAGTTTGGGGCGGGGCCCTCCTTCGTCAACGCCCCGTCTCCGACCTTCGCCAACACGTCCATGCCGGGCATCATCAACATCCAGTCAGCGATCACCATCCGCCTCAACAATGAGAACTACTTGTTCTGGAGGGCGCAGGTTGCTCCTCTTCTCCGCAGCCAAATGTTAATGGGATACTGTGACGGGTCTATCCCCTGCCCCCCGGAGCATGTCGGGGTCATGCACACTGGCTTGATGATACCGCAGCCCAACCCGGCCTACCAACACTGGATCCAACAGGACCAGTCCATTCTCTCGGCGTTCGTCTCTTCCATGACCGAAGGCGTACTCGGGATGGTGATGTTCGCCAACTCTTCTCGGGAGGCGTGGGAAACTCTCAATGGTGCGTTTGCATCCACGTCTATTGCTCGCTCCTCCGGCATCCGCCAACAGATGGCGGAATTGAAGAAGCATGATCAGACGATCAACGTGTACTTCCACAGGATGAAGGCCCTTGCTGACTCCCTTGCGAGCATCGGCGAGCCTCTCCGTGATGCGGAGTTTATCTCCTATCTTCTTGCTGGTCTAGACAAGGATTATGATGCTCTCTATCAAGTTGTCAATGCGCGCCAAGGCGCCATGCCCATCCGTGACCTCTACTCCCTTCTTCAGGCCACGGAGGTCCGCAATTCAGCGCGGTACGCTGCTGAAGCCTCTGCACAATCCTTCCCTGCCGCGCACGCCACGGCCTATGGAGCTCCTGCAGCATATGCTGCTCATGGTGGCGGAACCAGGCCGCCTCCCCCTCGCGCTGCCTATGTGCCACCTTATGCACGACCTCCAGCGCCTGGCTACGCACCCGCGCCGGCCTATGCTCCTCAACCGCGTCCTCCGCCACCGCCGTCGGGAGGAAAAGGGAAGAATGGGCGTGGTGGCCGGGATGTCCAATGCCAACTCTGCGGCATCCATGGTCATCCTGCGTCACGCTGCTACAAACGCTTCAACAAGGACTTCCTCGGCCTCAACAACAATGGACAAGGCACGGAGAAGCAGCTCGCTATGGCCATGATGGCTGCCCCGCCACCTGGCTATACTGCTCCGCCACCTGGGTATGCGCCTGGCTACACCTACGCGCCACCAGCACCCGCCCCTGTCTATGCATCGGCACCAGCTGGCGCGCCGGCTGCTCCCTCGCACGTGGTGGATCCCGCATGGTACGCGGACTCGGGCGCAACGCATCACATCACGCATGAACTGGACAAGCTCACCATGAGTCAGCCCTACTACGGCGCTGATCAGGTTCACGCTGCAAACGGTACAGGTATGCGTATTCATAATATTGGTCATGCATCTATATCCACTCCGTCGTCTAGATCACTCACTTTAGATCGTGTTCTTCATGTTCCTGATGCTACTCGTAATCTTTTATCCATGAGTAAGCTTGCCCTTGATAACAATGTTTTTATTGAAGTTCATCCTTATGATCTCTTTGTTAAGGACCGGGACACGCGGGAGCCTATCCTTAGAGGTCGTCAGCTTGGTGGTCTCTATGAGATTAAAGCCCCTGTCACCAAGCAGGCGCTCAGCAGTGTCAAGGTGTCACGTGATATGTGGCATCACCGCCTAGGCCACCCAGCTTCGCAGATTGTTCAGCATGTTCTTCATAGTCATGATTTGCCATCTATCTTAGAACCAAATAAAGTGTCGACAGTTTGTGATGCATGTCAACAAGGGAAGAGTCATCAATTGCCCTTCCCCTTGTCTTCTCGTGTAACACAGTACCCATTAGAGATTATATATTCTGATGTTTGGGGCCCTGCCCAAGTTTCTGTTAGTGGACATCGATTTTATGTGAGTTTTGTTGATGCCTACAGTCGTTTCACTTGGCTATATCTACTCAAGCATAAATCTGAAGTTTTTACTGTCTTTACTCAATTTCAGAAACATGTTGAACGACTTCTTAATCGTAAGATCTTGCATGTTCAAACTGATTGGGGTGGGGAATATGAAAAACTCCATCCTTTCTTCAATAGTCTTGGTATCTCTCATCGTGTATCTTGTCCACATACTCATCAACAGAATGGTACTGCTGAGCGCAAACATAGACACATTGTTGAGACTGGGCTTACTTTACTTGCGCATGCGTCAGTTCCTCTTTACTATTGGAGTGATGCCTTTGCCACAGCTTGTTTTCTTATAAATAGGCTTCCCAGTCGCACTATTGCCATGAAGACTCCTCATGAGCGCCTTCTTCGTGAGACACCAGACTATACCTTTTTTAAGGTGTTTGGGTGTGCCTGTTGGCCCCATCTTCGCCCATACAACACCCATAAACTTGATTTTCGCTCTAAGAAATGCGTGTTCCTCGGGTATAGCTCTCTTCATAAAGGTTACAAGTGTCTTCATGTTCCATCCAAGCGTGTTTATATCTCCCGCGATGTCATCTTTGATGAGAATCATTTCCCTTTTTCCAACATGCCAGACATTCATCTGTCACCACCACATACGGAGTCCTCTTTACTTTCTGCTGACCAGTTTATGGATACTGCATATTCCTTGCCTTTTGATACGTCTCCGACGTATCGATAATTTCTTATGTTCCATGCCACATTATTGATGTTATCTACATGTTTTATGCATACTTTATATCATATTTATGCGTTTTCTGGAACTAACCTATTAACGAGATGCCGAAGAGCCAGTTGCTGTTTTCTGCTGTTTTTGGTTTCAGAAATCCTAGTAACGAAATATTCTCGGAATTGGACGAAATCAACGCCCAGGTTCCTATTTTGCCCGGAAGCATCCAGAACACCCGAGAGCCGCCGGAGGGGGGCCACGGGGCCCCTGGATGATAGGGTGGCGCGGCCCACCCCCGGCCGCGCGGCCCTATGGTGTCGTCGCCCCTTCGACCTTCCGACGCCGCCTCTTCGCCTATATAAAGGTCCCGGACCTAAAACCTCGAGACGGAAAAGCCACGGTACGAGAAACCTTCCGGAGCCGCCGCCATCGCGAAGCCAAGATCTGGGGGACAGGAGTCTCTGTTCCGGCACGCCGCCGGGACGGGGAAGTGCCCCCGGAAGGCTTCTCCATCAACACCACCGCCATCTCCATCAACGCTGCTGTCTCCCATGAGGAGGGAGTAGTTCTCCATCAAGGCTCGGGGCTGTACCGGTAGCTATGTGGTTAATCTCTCTCCTATGTACTTCAATACAATGATCTCATGAGCTGCTTTACATGATTGAGATCCATATGATGAGCTTTGTATCGTTACTAGTTGTGTGCTACTCATGTGATGTTATTAAAGTAGTCTATTCCTCCTGCATGGTGTAAAGGTGACTAGTGTGTGCACCGTGTGGTTCTTGTCGTAGGCTATGATCATGATCTCTTGTAGATTGTGGAGTTAATTATCATTATGATAGTATTGATGTGATCTATTCCTCCTTCATAGTGTAATGTGGACAGTGTGTGCACTATGTTAGTTCTTGGTTTATTTTGCAATGATCTATTATGCTCTAAGGTTATTTAAATATGAACATTGAATTGTGGAGCTTGTTAACTCCGGCATTGAGGGTTCGTGTAATCCTACGCAATGTGTTCATCATCCAACAAAAGAGTGTATGTAGCACATATGAGAAAGAGTTATTTATTATGCGATCAATGTTGAGAGTGTCCACTAGTGAAAGCGGGATCCCTAGGCCTTGCTTCCAAGCATCGAATCTCCGTTTGTTTACTGTTTTACTGTGTTACTACTGCTGCGTTACTACTGCTTGTTTACTGTCCTGGGTAAAGCACTTTTCTGGTGCCGTTGCTACTGCTCATATATATTCATACCACCTGTATTTCACTATCTCTTCGCCGAACTAGTGCACCTATTAGGTGTGTTGGGGACACAAGAGACTTCTTGCTTTGTGGTTGCGGGGTTGCATGAGAGGGATATCTTTGTCCTCTTCCTCCCCGAGTTCGATAAACCTTGGGTGATCCACTTAAGGGAAACTTGCTGCTTGTTCTACAAACCTCTCGCTCTTGGAGGCCCAACACTGTCTACAAGAATAGAAGCTCCCGTAGACATCAAGCTATTTTCCTGGCGCCGTTGCCGGGGAACGAAAAGCTTCTACACAGGGATTTCCTCCCTCGTCAACCACGCGCCAGTTGTGGACAGCAAGCTATTTTCTGGCGCCGTTGCCGGGGAGGAAAGGTAAAAGGTACTCACACTCCGGATCTCGGCTACTAAGCTATTTTCGCCGTTGTAAGTACTCGAAGCTATTTCCTTTAGATCCTGCAATTGCATCTTTTTGTTTCTTGTTTACACTAGTTTGGCATAATGGACAAGAATGAGCTTCTTATTCTATTTCCTGATTTAAAACATGGATTGTTTGATGCAAAAATTAAAAAACCTATGAAATCTTATTTGCATCGTTGGTAGTAATATTAGTATGAACGCTTTGAACACCATTGTTGATAATGATATAGAAAGTTCTAAGCTTGGGGAAGCTGGTTTTGATGAGCATGATCTTTTTAGTCCCCCAAGCATTGAGGAGAAAATTTTCTTTGATGATACTTTGCCTCCTATTTATGATGATTATAATGATAGTGGTCTTTTGGTGCCACCTACTATGGAGAGTAAATTTTGTTGTGATTATACTATGCCTCCTACACTTGATGAGAATAATAATGATAGCTACTTTGTTGAATTTGCTCCCACTATTACTAATAAAATTGGTTATGCTTATGTGGAGAGTAATAATTTTATGCATGAGACTCATGATAAGAATGCTTTATGTGATAGTTATATTGTTGAGTTTGCTCATGTTGCTACTGAAAGTTATTATGAGAGAGGAAAATATGGTTGTAGAAATTTTCATGTTACTAAAATGCCTCTCTATGTGCTGAAATTTTTGAAGCTACACTTGTTTTATCTTCCAATGCTTGTCACTTTGCTCTTCATGAACTTGTTTATTTACAAGGTTCCTATGCATAGGAAACATGTTAAACTTAAATGTGTTTTGAATTTGCTTCTTGATGCTCTCTTTTGCTTCAACTACTATTTCTTGCGAGTACATCATAAAAACTGCTGAGCCCATCTTAATGGCTATAAAGAAAGAACTTCTTGGGAGATAACCCATGTGTTTATTTTGCTACAGTACTTTTATTTTGTATTTGTATCTTGGAAGTTGTTACTACTCTAGCAACCTCTCCTTATCTTATTTTTATTGCATTGTTGTGCCAAGTAAAGTCTTTGATAGTAAGGTTCATACTAGATTTGGATTACTGCGCAGAAACAGATTTCTTGCTGTCACGAATCTGGGCCTAATTCTCTGTAGGTAACTCAGAAAATTATGCCAATTTACGTGAGTGATCCTTAGATATGTACGCAACTTTCATTCAATTTGGGCATTTTCATCTGAGCAAGTCTGGTGCCATTTTAAAATTCGTCTTTACGGACTGTTCTGTTTTGACAGATTCTGCCTTTTATTTCGCATTGCCTATTTTGCTATGCTGGATGGATTTCTTTGTTTCATTAATGTCCAGTAGCTTTGTGCAATGTCCAGAAATGTTAAGAATGATTGTGTCACCTCTGAACATGAGAATTTTTAATTATGCACTAACCCTCTAATGAGTTTGTTTCGAGTTTGGTGTGGAGGAAGTTTTCAAGGGTCAAGAGAGGAGGATGATATACTATGATCAAGAAGAGTGAAAAGTCTAAGCTTGGGGATGCCCCGGTGGTTCACCCCTGCATATTTCAAGAAGACTCAAGCATCTAAGCTTGGGGATGCCCAAGGCATCCCCTTCTTCATCGACAAATTATCAGGTTCCTTCTCTTGAAACTATATTTTTATTCGGTCACATCTTATGTACTTTACTTGGAGCGTCTGTATGTTTCTTGTTTTTGTTTTTGTTTGAATAAATGCTTGTGTGGGAGAGATACACGCTCCGCTGGTTCATATGAACACATGTGTTCTTAGCTTTTAATGTTCATGGCGAAGGTTGAAACTGCTTCGTTAATTGTTATATGGTTGGAAACGGGAAATGCAACATGTAGTAATTGATAAAATGTCTTGGATAATTTGATACTTGGCAATTGTTGTGCTCATGTTTAAGCTCTTGCATCATATACTTTGCACCTATTAATGAAGAAATACATAGAGCTTGCTAAAATTTGGTTTGCATATTTGGTCTCTCTAAAGTCTAGATAATTTCTAGTATTGAGTTTTGAACAACAAGGAAGACGGTGTAGAGTCTTATAATGTTTACAATATGTCTTTTATGTGAGTTTTGCTGCACCGGTTCATCCTTGTGTTTGTTTCAAATAACCTTGCTAGCCTAAGCCTTGTATCGAGAGGGAATACTTCTCATGCATCCAAAATCCTTGAGCCAACCACTATGCCATTTGTGTCCACCATACCTACCTACTACATGGTATTTCTCCGCCATTCCAAAGTAAATTGCTTGAAGTGCTACCTTTAAATTTCTATCCCCTACCTTTGCAATATATAGCTCATGGGACAAATAGGTTAAAAACTATTGTGGTATTGAATATGTACTTATGCATTTTATCTCTTATTAAGTTGCTTGTTGTGCGATAACCATGTTTCTGGGGACGCCATCAACTATTCTTTGTTGAATATCATGTGAGTTGCTATGCATGTTCGTCTTGTCTGAAGTAAGAGAGATCTACCACCTTAATGGTTGGAGCATACATATTGTTAGAGAAGAACATTGGGCCGCTAACTAAAGCCATGAATCATGGTGGAAGTTTCAGTTTTGGACATATATCCTCAATCTCATATGAGAACACTAATTGTTGCCACATGCTTATGCATTAAAGAGGAGTCCATTATCTGTTGTCCATGTTGTCCCGGTATGGATGTCTAAGTTGAGAATAATCAAAAGCGAGAAATCCAAAATGCGAGCTTTCTCCTTAGACCTTTGTACAGGCGGCATGGAGGTACCCCATTGTGACACTTGGTTAAAACATGTGTATTGCGATGATCCGGTAGTCCAAGCTAATTAGGACAAGGTGCGGGCACTATTAGTATACTATGCATGAGGCTTGCAACTTGTAAGATATAATTTACATAACTCATATGCTTTATTACTACCGTTGACAAAATTGTTTCATGTTTTCAAAATAAAAGCTCTAGCACAAATATAGCAATCGATGCTTTCCTCTTTGAAGGACCATTCTTTTTACTTTTATGTTGAGTCGGTTCACCTATTTCTCTCCACCTCAAGAAGCAAACACTTGTGTGAACTGTGCATTGATTCCTACATACTTGCATATTGCACTTATTATATTACTCTATGTTGACAATTATCCATGAGATATACATGTTACAAGTTGAAAGCAACCGCTGAAACTTAATCTTCCATTGTGTTGCTTCAATACCTTTACTAAGAATTTATTGCTTTATGAGTTAACTCTTATGCAAGACTTATTGATGCTTGTCTTTAAGTACTATTCATGAAAAGTCTTTGCTATATGATTCACTTGTTTACTCATGTCGTATACATTGTTTTGATTGCTGCATTCACTACATATGCTTTACAATATGATCAAGTTTATGATGGCATGTCACTCCAGAAATTATCTTTGTTATCGTTTACCTGCTCGGGACGAGCAGGAACTAAGCTTGGGGATGCTGATACGTCTCCGACATATCGATAATTTCTTATGTTCCATGCCACATTATTGATGTTATCTACATGTTTTATGCATACTTTATATCATATTTATGCGTTTTCTGGAACTAACCTATTAACGAGATGCCGAAGAGCCGATTCGCTGTTTTCTGCTGTTTTTGGTTTCAGAAATCCTAGTAACGAAATATTCTCGGAATTGGACGAAATCAACGCCCAGGTTCCTATTTTGCCCGGAAGCATCCAGAACACCCGAGAGCCGCCAGAGGGGGGCCACAGGGCCCCCGGATGATAGGGTGGCGCGGCCCACCCCCGGCCGCGCGGCCCTATGGTGTCGTCGCCCCTTCGACCTTCGACGCCGCCTCTTCGCCTATATAAAGGTCCCGGACCTAAAACCTCGAGACGGAAAAGCCACGGTACGAGAAACCTTCCGGAGCCGCCGCCATCGCGAAGCCAAGATCCGGGGGACGGAGTCTCTGTTCCGGCACGCCGCCGGGACGGGGAAGTGCCCCGGAAGGCTTCTCCATCAACACCACCGCCATCTCCATCAACGCTGCTTGTCTCCCATGAGGAGGGAGTAGTTCTCCATCAAGGCTCGGGGCTGTACCGGTAGCTATGTGGTTAATCTCTCTCCTATGTACTTCAATACAATGATCTCATGAGCTGCTTTACATGATTGAGATCCATATGATGAGCTTTGTATCGCTACTAGTTGTGTGCTACTCATGTGATGTTATTAAAGTAGTCTATTCCTCCTGCATGGTGTAAAGGTGACTAGTGTGTGCACCGTGTGGTTCTTGTCGTAGGCTATGATCATGATCTCTTGTAGATTGTGGAGTTAATTATCATTATGATAGTATTGATGTGATCTATTCCTCCTTCATAGTGTAATGTGGACAGTGTGTGCACTATGTTAGTTCTTGGTTTATTTTGCAATGATCTATTATGCTCTAAGGTTATTTAAATATGAACATTGAATTGTGGAGCTTGTTAACTCCGGCATTGAGGGTTCGTGTAATCCTACGCAATGTGTTCACCATCCAACAAAAGAGTGTATATAGCACATATGAGAAAGAGTTATTTATTATGCGATCAATGTTGAGAGTGTCCACTAGTGAAAGCGGGATCCCTAGGCCTTGCTTCCAAGCATCGAATCTCCGTTTGTTTACTGTTTTACTGCGTTACTACTGCTGCGTTACTACTGCTTGTTTACTGTTCTGGGCAAAGCACTTTTCTGGTGCCGTTGCTACTGCTCATATATATTCATACCACCTGTATTTCACTATCTCTTCGCCGAACTAGTGCACCTATTAGGTGTGTTGGGGACACAAGAGACTTCTTGCTTTGTGGTTGCCGGGTTGCATGAGAGGGATATCTTTGTCCTCTTCCTCCCTGAGTTCGATAAACCTTGGGTGATCCACTTAAGGGAAACTTGCTGCTGTTCTACAAACCTCTGCTCTTGGAGGCCCAACACTGTCTACAAGAATAGAAGCTCCCGTAGACATCAAGCTATTTTCTGACGCTGTTGCCGGGGAACGAAAAGCTTCTACACAGGGATTTCCTCCCTCGTCAACCACACGCCAGTTGTGGACAGCACCTTTGTTTGCTAACCATGGTGCACGGAATCCTCGTGGTGCTCGTCTGGAACTTCTCACACCCGAACACCACACGGACCACGTCGATCACGGCGCCTTCGTGCCGCACGTCGATCATTACGCGCCCATGCATGGCGTGCATGGCGCGGCCTCGGGCTGCGTCCCGACTGGCTCGGCTCGGCCTCCTTCGGCTGAGCCCTCAACGCCTCCACGAATGGCCTCTCCTGGCCCGTCTACATCGACACCAGCTGGGCCACCTCCGTCACCTGGTCCTCCTGGGTCGCCTCCGTCGCCATCGGCTACTTCTACGCCACCAGGGACCTCGCCCTCGCCATCTGCTGCGTCCGATCAGCAGCAGCCGGTGTCCGCACCCCCTGCCCCTCCAGCTGGTCCGGTTACACGCCTTCGTCGTGGTATTTCTCAGCCGAAGGTTCGTACTAATGGCACAGTTGCATGGAATACTGTCCTTGCTGCCTTTGCTGCTTCCAAGGATACCTCTGAACCTCGTGATTTTCGCGAAGCCCTTCGAGTTCCTCATTGGCGTACTGCTATGGAGACAGAGTTTGCTGCCCTCAAGGATAATGGTACTTGGATTCTGGTACCACCTGTTCCTGGTGTCAACTTGATTGATTCCCGCTGGGTTTTTAAAGTTAAACTTCATGCTGATGGTTCTATTGAGCGCTACAAAGCGCGCCTTGTTGCTAAGGGTTTCAAGCAACGCTATGGTTTGGATTATGAGGAGACTTTCTCTCCTGTGGTTAAGCCTGCTACTGTGAGACTCCTTTTGTCTCTTGCTCTGTCTCGCGGCTGGCATCTCCGTCAGTTGGATATTCAGAATGCCTTCCTGAATGGGTTTCTTGATGAGCAGGTCTATATGCGACAGCCGCCTGGTTTTGCTGATCCTGCCAAGCCTGATCATTATTGTCGCCTTATTCGTTCTTTGTATGGTCTGAAGCGGGCTCCACGGGCATGGCATGCACGGCTCGGTTCGTTCTTGGCGGATTGGGGTTTCGACCATCTACTGCAGATACCTCCTTATTTATTCTTCAGAGGTCCGATGTGACTATTTATCTGTTGGCTTATGTTGACGATATCATCGTTATTAGCTCGACTGCGACTGCCATCCCCAGGTTGATTTCTCAACTTCGGGCTGACTTCTCTGTGAAGGATCTTGGTATTCTTCATTATTTTCTGGGCATTGAGGTGGATTCCTCCTCGTCAGGCAGTCTTATTCTTCGACAGCGCAAGTATGCCCTTGAGTTACTTGCGCGTGCTTGGTATGTTGAAGTGCAGTCCTGCTACTACTCCTATGTCGTCCTCTGAGCGTCTATGCAGTGTTGATGGTGATGCTCTTTCTTCTGAGGAGGCTACTCAGTATCGCAGTATTGTTGGTGGTTTGCAGTATCTCACTGTTACTCGTCCTGACTTATCCTTTGTTGTTAACAAGGTTTGTCAGTATCTTTTCGAGCCTCGTACTCCTCATTGGGCAGCCGTTAAGCGTATCCTTCCCTATGTTCGGTTCACTCGTTGACATTGGCCTTCGGTTCGGTCCGCTTCCTCCACTCTTACGTCTCGCTTTCTCCGATGCAGGCGGGGGGGAATATAGATGACAGACGATCTACGGGGGGATATGCTATCTTTTATGGTGGGAATTTGATCGCCTGGAGTGCTCGTAAGCAGTCCACGGTTTCGCGATCCAGTACTGAGTCTGAGTACAAAGCTCTGGGTGATGCTACAGCAGAGCTTATCTGGGTTCAGTCGCTGCTACAGGAACTTGGTGTTGTACAAGTTCGGCCTCCAGTGTTATGGTGTGACAACATTGGAGCAACCTATCTGTCAGCTAACCCAGTATTTCATGCACGGACAAAGCATATTGAAGTTGATTTTCACTTTGTTCGTGAACGTGTATCTCAGAAGCAGTTACAGATTCGGTTCATCTCATCCAAGGATCAAGTGGCTGATATTTTCACTAAACCGCTTCCGTTGCCATTGTTTAATCATTGTAGGCACAATCTCAACCTCATGTTACCAGTTGTGATTGAGGGAGGGTGATAGAATACGTGTATAATAGGTTAGCTGTGTATTTGTATCTAACCATATATTGTACCACTGATCTATATATAATGAGATGAATAGGCCGGTACATGTTGTGACGAGCCAGCCCACAATATTTTTCCATCTAGGTTTTCAGCACACATGCTCAACAAGGAATACATCTCCCACTCTTCATCTTGTCCTGTTTTGCATCAGCTTTTGAAAAGATCTGGTAACACCTATTCCAACCTTTTCTTCTCCTCCTTTAGTTTTTTTCTTTCATCATCATATTTCTTCTTGTCTAGCAGCAAGTTTCTCTTCTCCATCTTGCTCACATCAATCCCGCTTCCTCCTCACGCTTCTCCTTAAGTTTTACCATGTTGTACTTCAACACACGACTCTCAGTGCCATCCATCTATTTCTCCCCCCAGGGGCGGATCCAGGATTTGAGCATAGGGGGGGCCAGGCGACGAAGACAATGACCGTAGAAGAGATATAAGAGCATCTCTAACAGGCGCTCTATCCCGCGCTGTATCCAAAAAAATTGCTGATTTAGCGCGTGGGCGCAAAATTATGCTCCAACAAGCGCTCTATCCCGCGCTGTAAAATACAGCTTGAGGCAAAAGCGCTATGTCGTGCACTATATCTACCGCGCCGGATAGAGCGCGCTGTATCCGTCTCGCGCAGAAATAACTACGGATTTTTACAGCTCCAAGGTTTAGAACTTCTGTTGGAGGTGAATATACCCTCACGCACAAAACATGGATAGAGCGCGCTGTAAAGTGATTTTTACAGCGCCAAATTTAGAGCTCCTGTTGGAGATGCTCTAACACGAAAAATACCAATTTTAAGTGTATACTATGGATATTAAACTGTAACAATATACTGCAAATAAAACTACATTTCCACTAGTTTGATTATAGGTCTATGAGACTACGACCGGGCCTATCAAACAAATCAATAATCTCATCAACGTCGATACTTGCAGCTATGTTCTTTCCAATGTATACCACCATTAAAACTGGCAAACAGACTAGCACAGAGCAATTATTCGATTTAGTAATCAAACTGGAATGTGATATAGTTATACTGCAATACATACCTTGGCGTGATCTGGCTAGGAATTAGGGTGTGGCGGCGCGGCGGGACGGTGTTAGGCCCTAGTTCTCGTCGACAATTATCAGAGATTGCTTGAATCTTCTGCGCCGGGATGCTCAACCAAGAAGAGAAAGTCGTGTGCGGCTATACAGCGGGCGAGGAGAAAAACTATAATCGTCAATCCAGCAGATTGGATCGCGTAGAGCCGGGAAACCGAATCGATCAACAATACGCGCAATCGTGCATCAAACGATGGCTTCTGTTTTGCCTGGGCCCTAGGCTAGTACCTAAGTGGCATTGTGGGCTTTGGGCATTGTCTAATTGCTTCGGCGTGAGCTGGATTAGAAATTTAGAATTAGGCCTTGGACTAATGGCCGGAGTATTAAGGCTAATGCATGTAAAATTCCCACAAAGTAGATTTTTTCGATGAAGGAGCTTAGCCCCAGCCTCTGCATCAATAGATGCATATGGCTTGCTTTATTAAAAACAAAGTATCAAGTCATAATATATCCAAGAACCCTTATTACAATCACGGAAAAGCTAAGGTCGATACATGAATCAACCAGCTCAAAATATGGCAAATTCCCACAAAGTAGATAGTCTATGTTGTAATGGAAAAGGTCACTCAGGCCAGTCCATCCCAGGAAGTCATAGTTGGTGGCATCCTACACATAATTTTTTTGAAACAAACTTGAGAAAGTCACCATGCTACTAAATTTAAACAAAGTATCACATTACTTACATTGTGATGTGAAAAGGTGTAGAACAATCGGCATGTGTTGGTCCCTTTGAAAGCAACGACTTTCTCCGGCAAACGGCCGTGGGTGCAGCAATGCTCGTCCGATTCGGCATCGGCAAAGCCGCTCCATGTTGGATCGGCAACCGTGATGCATAGTCCACCTTGGCGTACTACACATCAGCGAAAATAGCCCCAAATTCTAAGATAGACACAAATAGTAAAAATATGCTAAATTGAATCTTCTAAACCCTAAATCTATACTTGGTCAGTGCAATGGAGGTGTCGAACGGTGGCGGTGGCATCGGGTCCTAGCCGACGGCGGAGTGCTAAGGAGAGGTTGTATCCTTTGACTTGAAACGAAGGCGAGGCGGTAGACGGAACGGGCAGGGTGGAGCGGGTGGAGGATGCATCAACTGAAAACGGTCGGCACCTCGAACCGTGGACAGCGGTAGGGCAATCACTCATTCTTAAACCCAACATTCTTTAGTTCAAGATCAAAGAGTCGGGTGGAAAAGGGGAGATCTCCCTGTTCCTTGTTCTCATCTAGATGGATTCCCCGGAACCACAAGAATCCTTAGAATGAGAGCGAGTACGGGCTGAAACAAGTGCCAAGAGCCCACGGGGAAAGAACTAGGGCGGAATTGAAATGGTTGGGTCACTGCTGAGGGAAATTAAATGGCAAGGCATTGTCGGTGCCCTAGGATGACCATGCGCTTCAGAGCCGGCACAGTAGTGCTGGACCAGTTTACGTGTCACCGACACTGCTGGACATGGTTTGTTGCCTCTCCCAAAAACCCATTTGAAGAGACTTGGGAGGTCACTGGTAAAGAGGACCCTTAGAGCTTATTCAGTGGCACCCCCAACACAACCCCACCCCCCCCCCAAAGGGATTTTGGGCGCGCTAGATGTTTGACCGGCCCCATCCACACGCCCAAAGTCCTTTTGGGTTTGGTGCGTCCTAATACGCTATCCGGTGCCCTGAGCTCATCATCCCCGCTACACAGGGGACGTTGAAGGGGCACAAGAGGCAACTAAAAGACTCATCGCGAGTGGCCCGCCCATCTCGTTAGCGGTACAAACCGAAGCGATGTAGCCTTGCCTTAAATGGCGGCAGCCGTTTCCATGGCATTGCAGGCGAGACGTCCCATCGGCGATGTGCCTCCTCCACACGTCGCTGTCGTCCGCTTTCCCAAGAATATTCCCACGCCTTCTCCACCACTTCCCGCGCTTTCTCCCCGCCTCTTCCCGCGCCACCACCGGTTATAAAAGGCCGCCTTCGCTCACTATCGCCACCATAGACGCTGACAATCCATCCCTCCACCTCCACGAAAACATGCCTCGCCGCGTAGCCACCACCTACCAATGATGAGCCGCACCGGCGGTGGCCAGGAACCTCCACATCCGCCTCCACCTTCCCCTGGCGACATCCTTGAGTTCGACGAGTACACCGACGATGACATCAAGGAGGACCCAGTGCTCGTGGAGCTGAACGACCAGTTCATGGCTGACGCGGATGGTAGGTGGCGAAGGAGAGGGCGGCCCACGCGACGTTCGACGCAGAGCAGCAACAGTGGCGTGGAGGAGGAGAGGCAGACGACGATGACCTCGACAATGGACCTGGCCTGGAGGAGAAGTCGGCGGAGCAGAGGGGCATCCTCGCATCCTACAAGTCGCTCAAAAAGGTCGAAGATGACACCCGTACCCGCGAGGCTGCCAACGAGGAGCAGTGGCGCTGCGTCGTCGACATCTTCATCCAATGAGAGATGATAGACGAGGCGGACCGCCGCTTCTTCACGGAGGAGCGGTAGCGGCTCCTCGAGGAAGCGGCGGAACACCGAGCTCTTTTCGCGGGGCTCCGAAGAGAGCGGCGGCGCATGGCGACGGAGAAGCGGAAGAGGGAGGGAGGGGACGATGGAGCAGGGCCATCGAGCGCTCCAGAGGACTAGATCAACTAGCAATATTCATTAAAAATTGTAAAATATAATTAAATTTAAATTAATACTTTTACTTATGTACTATTTAAATGTTTTGGGTCTCGTTAGAAGGACGTTTCCAGAACACCACCTTGTGATGTCTCTCAAACACTCGATGTCTCGATCCTACGTTTTTTTTTTCATTTCAGATGATGTTTGAAGGGCGCGGGCCGAGATGCTCTTATTTTCCAATCTTGCAACTCCCAGATCGTTGTGGCATCGTCTCAAAACACATTTGAAAGCAGGCACCGCACGGAACAGGAAAGGTCATGCCAAAGACGGACGCCCTGGCCACCAGCCATGGCACCGCCACCGCACCGTCGTCACGCCAAAGACAAAGCTGGAGGAAAAGCGAAGGTCCAGGTGTCTAGCGGCAATGGCGTGACGCCAACATGTGCTGTCGAACGCTGGCCTCAAATGGCACGACGTACCAACCAAGAGAGCGACCATCTGTTCCACGTGCGCGAGCTTCTCCTGCCAGGTGCTGCCGCTGGCCTGGCACGTCGCCAAGAGGCTGTCGGCGCCTCCGCCGCCCGACACCTTTGCCGATCCGCCCCGGCCATCCGAGGCTCCTCCACTTGGCAGCGCCCGCCGCCGCCGCCGCTGCAGAAAGTTGGGTTGGGGACGATGCTGCCGACAGAATGTTCATCTGGGCTGGATTCGTGAACGAGACAGCCTAGGCCCAGCCCGGTGAAACCGTCGGCGCGCACGGAAAAAAAATATTGGGCCCGGCAACGGCACGGCCCAGTTCAGTGTCGTGAGCCCACGGGCCGTGGCGCGGCACGCCGGCAAACCAGCATCGCGTATTAACGACGGAGCTTTGCCTTTGCCCGCGCGCGGCTCGCAGCCACAGTTTGGAGATAATCATCATGCCGCCTCCTATCTCCCCGCTCTCGCTCATGGCCGCCAGCCCAATCCCGTCACCGCCGGCCGCCCGACCAAGCGGCCGCGCCTTTACCACCGTCGCTTCTTGCAGCTCCTCTGCGTCCGCATCCACGTCGACTTCGTCCGATGCGGCTGCGCCGGCATCGGCCGGTGGCGGCAGGAGGGGCGTGCTCGCGCTGGGCGCGGGGTTCCTGGCGTCGGCCGCGCTGCTGGGCCCGGCGGGGGACGCCGGCGCGACGCGCATCGAGTACTACGCCACGGTCGGGGAGAAGCTCTGCGACATGGGCTTCGCCAAGTCCGGCCTCGGCTACTGCGACGTCGCCGTCGGCACCGGGGTGCAGCCACAGCGCGGCGAGCTCATCAATGTCAGTGCCCAGGCAACGCCCTTTCTCCTCGCACCTGCTGCACTGATCGGTCGCTGTGTTCTCTGATGATCTTTTCCAAATGCTAATTCGTTTTCTCTCTGATCATATTTCCAAATGCTAATTCGTTTTCTCTCGATGGCTGTCAGATACACTACACCGCAAGGTTCCCCGACGGGACGGTGTTCGACAGCAGCTACAAGCGCGGCAGGCCGCTGACGATGCGCATCGGTGCGGGCAAGGTGAGCGGAGCATTCGCTCGCTGCAAAACGCAATGTTCATTGCCGGCATGCAGAGTTTTCCTTAGAGCAGACTATGATCGTCGATTTGGGCTTAAATCACATTTTCGTTCGCAGATCCTTCGAGGGCTTCAGCAGGGGATTGGAGGAGGCGGCGGCGTGCCACCCATGCTCGTTGGTACTGTCACGCTTCAGAAACTATCTGTATATCGCAAGCATCGGCATCTTGACGATCTCGTCCAAATTCCCAAATAATCTTGTACGTATGTTGTTCTGAACCGTGTGGTGTCTGATACTGCCAACAGGTGGGAAGCGCAAGCTCATGATACCTCCCATTTTGGCTTATGGACCTGAACCAGCAGGCTGCTTCTCAGGTACTGTACTAAAATAGTAGTAGCAACCTAGTCATATGCATCCCCACCTGGAAACTAAGAATTTAAATATGTTGCTATGCCAGTTAACTTGACTAGACTTACACCAACCATATTTCAGACTTTTCTTTCAAAAGAAACTCAACCATGCTTGTTCAGACTTCAGACTAGCTCAATTGTTAACAATGTCAACGGACTGCGCATGATTTCATACCATGCACCTATTTTAACAGGAGACTGCAACATTCCCGGAAACTCCACGATCCTATACGACATCCTTCTCGTTGGCATTTACAAGTGAGAGTGTCCGATGACAGTGAACATAGCAGCCCTGAACATAGATCCCAATAGAAGGTATCATTTTCTTCGCCTACATGTAGATGAAACCTTTTCTATTCCATTATCGTTACAACTGCTGCAATTCTTGTTTGCTCTGGCAGTTTTTGGAACTACCGGCAGAGGAAGAGAAAGATTCAGGTTCCAGAGGGTGAGCCAAACACCCCTGGGATTCCAACATGCAGAATGGGTACATGGGGTGCGTATCTGTACAAAATATTTGAGCACGAGGAGCATGTAAGCGTCACTCTGTAATCTGTAAAGTCCAGTCGTGTTATATGTTGCTGGTCGTCAGTACTCAGTGCAAAGCCGTCCTTGCTCAAGCAGAGACGTACGGAAATCCTGACACGATGACTTCTGAGTTCCAAAGCTTTCAACAGTCTCAAAACCCGGTGACACGATGATGACTGTCCACGTTTATAACACGTGAAAATTGGCATACACTCGTGCTGATCACATGTTTGCCAGAGTCTTGTTTGAGCACATGTGCGGTTGTTAGGTTTAGTTGGGACATTTTCTTCGCTGCAAAGACGGTCGAGCTTTTTTGGCCGTCAAAAGGGAATATGCACCGGGAAGAGCATATCCTTTGACATCGAACGAACTAATTAAATAGATCTCAATCACGAGGGTTGCAGCAGCAGCATCAATCAAATGCATCAAGCATGACAGGGTTAAGATGGGTGCCTACATTCCCATGTTTGGTTGGTGAAGCCTGAAAATGGCCACCGTCTATTCCCTAAACACACGACGACTATCCCGTCAACGGCTCCCACCCTTCCCACAATCCCACAAAGTGTTGTTCAGCATCAGTCTTTCTTTTCGGTGTGTTGATTGACATGGGGAGAAAGTCTGTGTTTGTTGGAGAGGATGTCGTCAGATAATAACAAATGTAATGTCCCAACTACCAAAAGCCTAAGCACCTCTCTGATTAAAAAAACTGCATTTAACTCGTCAGCTTCTGGTTTCACTATCTGTACACACGTCAGCAACTGATCAATACAGTGGAGCATTTGAAACGATTGGGTCCGTGTCACCAAGTTTTGGGTTGATTTGGCCTCTGGGTTAGTTAACGGCTAAAGATCATAACAGGGGAGCCGGATTGGTTCTTGGGAGCGCCAAAAGCTTCCTGCCCGAGCTTGGGAAATGCTTGTCTGCACCAAGAGGCAACTGAATTTCATTTTTCCAACTGCATGTTCATTTTTAAGAGCACACAGTATGATTGGCTTGCCGTGGCTATCAGACCCAAATGCTCCATGTTTGTTCCGCTTGTTTCTCCCTCCATTCATAGGTAACATCAAACTTAGGGAGTACATTATTTGCAAGAAAGTGTACAACCGAACATCCATTTTGTATTAATTTGGACTAATGAGGGACACATAATATCTAAATATTTAGTGTGCTTGGGTAAAAAAAAATGAACGCTAGCTTTTTATGGAAAAAATATATTTACTATGATATGTATTTCACTATCATAGATGCATCTTGAAGACCATGTTATGGTGCCCTCAAATGTTTGCAGCTGCATTAGAGCGAATAAAATATAGATGAGACCACCTCAATATCATTGGTAAGTATATCTGTTCATTCCTCGGGCCGGGCCGACCTAAGCCCGACGCAAAAAATCTTGGCCCGGGCCCGGCCTGGCCCGACCGTCGGGCCGAAAAAAGTGGCCCAAGCCCGGCCCATCAAGTCAAAAAAACCGTCGGGCCGCGGCCCGCGGGCCGGGCCGCTTCACTAAAACACACAAAATCACGGCCTAGGCCCGGCCCGGCCCAAGCATCGGGCCACAAAATCAGGCCCAGGCCCGGCCTAGAGACATGGTCGGGTCGGGCTTGGCCCGAGAATTTTGGGCCGGGCCGACCGGGCCGGGCTGCCCATGGCCAGGTCTGTTGGTAAGGCATGAAAATGAAACATTAGACGGTGAAAAAAAATCACTGCACAGATATCCAAATACCCCACCTGCCATCGCTACATGGTGGTCGGAGTCTGAGAGAATGGTGTGCGGTCTTATCGAAAAAGTGTGATGTTTATTATTTTACGGCCTTATACTAAGAGGAGAGGGGTGACACATATTGACATTAGAGAGCGTTTTTAAACCACCGTTCATGTGTTCTTGGTGACAATTTCCACATAGTGAAAGCTACATCACGCAAAAATAAGTCGTTTTTGATGTTCTATTCCCATCATGGCCGATGTCGT
This sequence comes from Lolium rigidum, assembly GCF_022539505.1. Lineage (NCBI taxonomy): Eukaryota > Viridiplantae > Streptophyta > Magnoliopsida > Poales > Poaceae > Lolium > Lolium rigidum. Next base: position 237,600,583 of record NC_061509.1, on the reverse strand, counting down.
TGTCGTGCTTGACGCATCCGACACCGGAGAGCATGTGGTGTTTTGGACCAGCGGATTGACGTCCCATAATCTAGTATCGTCGTCAAACGCTTCGTCTTTTCCCTGGAAATGGTGGTGGCAATGATAGTACAACATGTGTTAATTAGGTTCTCCCTTGTTGATCGTATGCGTCCCCTCTTCTTCATCGGTAGTTTGGTGCGGAATCAATGGTTTGACAACTTGCCTTTTTAGAGGTGCGTCCTTAGCGACATTGTGTTCATCAATCTTATGTTCTCAGCTATTGTGACGACGATTTGTTTGCCTTGTTTAAAACCTTTGAGGTCATTTCTTTTTTGACAGCTTGTGCTTGTTTAAGCATTGTGAAGCTTATTGACCTGACCCAATATAAAAAAAATTGAGATGTAAAAGTTGAGGTTAGAGACGACGACTTCGAAGAACCTTGCTACCACTTTTAGATTTTTCATGTATTTTTGTCGTTCATTCCTTTACAGCTTGTCCGACATAATGGATATTTCATAATTCAGTGATTTTGGATCTTTTTTTAAAATAATTCTATATCATCTTTTTTTAGTAGATTCTATTTTATCACCTATAGTTTCA
>NC_061509.1:237581699-237599883 GCF_022539505.1 Lolium rigidum | reverse complement strand
CTAAGAATAGTATTGATTCCTGGACTAAATGCAAGGATGCTTTTATTGGTAGATATTATCCCCCAGCTAAAATTATATCCTTGAGGAGTAGCATAATGAATTTTAAACAATTGGATAATGAACATGTTGCTCAAGCTTGGGAACGAATGAAATCTCTAGTTAAAAATTGCCCAACCCATGGACTGACTACTTGGATGATTGATGTCTACGGGAGCTTCTATTCTTGTAGACAGTGTTGGGCCTCCAAGAGCAGAGGTTTGTAGAACAGCAGCAAGTTTCCCTTAAGTGGATACCCAAGGTTTATCGAACTCAGGGAGGAAGAGGTCAAAGATATCCCTCTCATGCAACCCTGCAACCACAAAGCAAGAAGTCTCTTGTGTCCCCAACACACCTAAGAGGTGCACTAGTTCGGCGAAGAGATAGTGAAATACATGTGGTATGAATAAGCAGTAGCAACAGCACCAGAAAAGTGCTTTGCCCAGGACAGTAAACAAGCAGTAGTAACGCAGTAAAACAGTAAACAAGCAGCGATAGCAGTATTTAGGAACAAGGCCTAGGGATTAGGCTTTCACTAGTGGACACTCTCATCATTGATCACATAACAGAATAGATAAATGCATACTCTACACTCTCTTGTTGGATGATGAACACATTGCGTAGGATTACACGAACCCTCAATGCCGGAGTTAACAAGCTCCACAATTCAATGTTCATATTTAAATAACCTTAGAGTGCAAGAAAGATCAACACGACTAAACCAAGTACTAACATAGCATGCACACTCGTCACCTTCACGCCACGTAGGAGGAATAGATCATATCAATACTATCATAGCAATAGTTAACTTCACAATCTATAAGAGATCATGATCATAGCATACGCCAAGTACTAACACGGATGCACACACCTGTCACCATTACACCGTGCGGGAGGAATAAAACTACTTTAATAACACATCACTAGAGTAGCACATAGATAAATTGTGATACAAAACACATTGCAATCATAAAGAGATATAAATAAGCACTTCACTACGCCATTCATAACAGTGAGTAAGTATTCTCGTGAAATATAGCCTAAGAGACCCACACGGTGCACACACTCGTCACCTTTACACACGTGGGACAAGGAGTCTCCGGAGATCACATAAGTAAAACTCTCTTGACTAGCATAGTGACATCTAGATTACAAGCATCATCATATGAATCTCAATCATGTAAGGCAACTCATGAGATTATTGTATTGAAGCACATAGGAGAGAGATTAACCACATAGCTACCGGTACAGCCCCGAGCCTCGATGGAGAACTACTCCCTCCTCATGGGAGCAGCAGCGGTGATGAAGATAGCGGTGGAGATGGCAGCGGTGTCGATGGAGAAGCCTTCCGGGGCACTTCCCCGCTCCGGCAGGTGCCGGAACGAGACTCCCTGTCCCCCAGATCTTGGCTTCGCGATGGCGGCGGCTCTGGAAGGTTTTCCGTATCGTGGTTTTTCGCATCAGGGGTTTCGCGACGGAGGCTTTAAGTAGGCGGAAGGGCAGAGTCGGGGGCCAGACGAGGGGGCTACACCATAGGGCGGCGCGGGCCCCCCCTGGGCCGCGCCGCCACGTGGTGTCGCCACCTCGTGGCCCCACTTCGTATGTTCTTCGGTCTTCTGGAAGCTCCGTGGAAAAATAGGCCCCTGGGTCTTCGTTTCGTCCAATTCCGAGAATATTTCGTTACTAGGATTTCTAAACCAAAAACAACAGAAAACAGGAACTGGCACTTCGGCATCTTGTTAATAGGTTAGTTCCAGAAAATGCACGAATATGACATAAAGTGTGCATAAAACATGTAGGTATCATCAATAATATGGCATAGAACATAAGAAATTATAGATACGTCGGAGACGTATCAGCATCCCCAAGCTTAGTTCTCGCTTCGTCCCGAGCAGGTAAAACGATAACAAAGATAATTTCGAAGTGATATGCCATCATAACCTTGATCATACTATTTGTAAACATATGTAGTGGATGCAGCGATCAAAACAATGGTAATGACATGAGTAAACAAGTGAATCATATAACAAAGACTTTTCATGAATAGTACTTCAAGACAAGTATTAATAAGTCTTGCATAAGAGTTAACTCATAAAGCAATAAATCAAAGTAAAGGTATTGAAGCAACACAATGGAAGATAAAGTTTCAGCAATTGCTTTCAACTTGTAACATGTATATCTCAATGATAGTTTGTCAACATAGAGTAATATAACAAGTGCAATATGCAAGTATGTAGGAATCAATGCACAGTTCACACAAGTGTTTGCTTCTTGAGGTGGAGAGAGATAGCTGAACTGACTCAACATAAAAAGTAAAAGAAAGGTCCTTCAAAGAGGAAAGCATCGATTGCTATATTTGTGCTAGAGCTTTTATTTTGAAAATATGAAACAATTTTGTCAACGGTAGTAATAAAGCATATGAGTTATGAAAGTTATATCTTACAAGTTGCAAGCCTCATGCATAGTATACTAATAGTGCCCGCACCTTGTCCTAATTAGCTTGGACTACCGGATCATCGCAATGCACATGTTTTAACCAAGTGTCACAATGGGGTACCTCCATGCCGCCTGTACAAAGGTCTAAGGAGAAAGCTCGCATTTTGGATTTCTCGCTTTTGATTATTCTCAACTTAGACATCCATACTCGGGACAACATGGACAACGAGATAATGGACTCCTCTTTAATGCATAAGCATGTGGCAACAATTATTATTCTCATATGAGATTGAGGATATATGTCCAAAACTGAAACTTCCACCATGATTCATGGCTTTAGTTAGCGGCCCAATGTTCTTCTCTAACAATATGCATGCTCCAACCATTAAGGTGGTAGATCTCTCTTACTTCGGACAAGATGGACATGCATAGCAACTCACATGATATTCAACAAAGAATAGTTGATGGCGTCCCCGAAGCATGGTTATCGCACAACAAGCAACTTAATAAGAGATAAAGTGCATAAGTACATATTCAATACCACAATAGTTTTTAAGCTATTTGTCCCATGAGCTATATATTGCAAAGGTGAATGATGGAATTTTAAAGGTAGCACTCAAGCAATTTACTTTGGAATGGCGGATAAATACCATGTAGTAGGTAGGTATGGTGGACACAAATGGCATAGTGGTTGGCTCAAGGATTTTGGATGCATGAGAAGTATTCCCTCTCGATACAAGGTTTAGGCTAGCAAGGTTATTTGAAGAAAACACAAGCATAGACTAGTACATCAAAACTTTACATAAAAGACATATTACAAACATTATAAGACTATACATCGTCTTCCCTGTTGTTCAAACACCTCACTAGAAAATATCTAGACTTTAGAGAAACCACTCATGCAAACCAAATTTTAACAAGCTCTATGTATTTCTTCACTAATGGGTGCAAAGTATATGATGCAAGAGCTTAAACAAGAGAACAACAATTGCCAAGTATCAAGTTATTCAAGACATCATACCAGTTACTACATGTAGCATTTTCCGTTTCCAACCATATAACAATTAACGAAGCAGTTTCATCCTTCGCCATGAAATTAAAAGCTAAGAACACATGTGTTCATACGAACCAGCGGAGCGTGTCTCTCTCCCACACAAGCATTTATTCAAACAAAAACAAAAACAAAAGCGCATAGACGCTCCAAGTAAAGTACATAAGATGTGGCCGAATAAAAATATAGTTTCAAGAGAAGGAACCTGATAATTTGTCGATGAAGAAGGGGATGCCTTGGGCATCCCCAAGCTTAGATGCTTGAGTCTTCTTGAAATATGCAGGGATGAACCACCGGGGCATCCCCAAGCTTAGAGCTTTCACTCTCCTTGATCATATTGTATCATCCTCCTCTCTTGACCCTTGAAAACTTCTTCCACACCAAACTTTAAGCAAACTCATTAGAGGGTTAGTGCATAATCAAAAACTCACATGTTCAGAGGTGACACAATCATTTTTAACACTTCTGGACATTGCTCAAAGCTACTGGAAGGTAATGGAACAAAGAAATCCACCCAACACAGCGAAAGAAGCAATGAGAAATAAAAGGCAGAATCTGTCAAAAACAGAACAGTCCGTAAAGACGAATTTTAAAATGGCACCAGACTTGCTCAAATGGAAAAACTCAAAACTAATGAAAGTTGCGTACATATCTGAGGATCACTCACGTAAATTGGCATAATTTTCTGAGTTACCTACAGAGAATTAGACCCAGATTCGTGACAGACAGCAATGCTGTTTCTGCGCAGCAATCCAAATCTAGCATCAACTTTACCATAGAGACTTTACTTGGCACAAAAACATGATAAGGAGAGGTTGCTACAGTAGTAAACAACTTCCAAGACACAAATATAAAACAAAGTACTGTAGCAAAATAACACATGGGTTATCTCCCAAGAAGTTCTTTCTTTATAGCCGTTAAGATGGGCTCAGCGAGTTTTAATGATGCACTCGCAAGAAATAGTTTTTGGAGCAAAAAGAGAGCTTCAAGAGGTAAATTCAAAACAAATTTAAGTCTAACATGCTTCCTATGAAGAGGAATCTTGTACACAAATGAATTCATGAAGAACAAAGTGACAAGCATAAGAGGATAAAACACGAGTAACTTCAAGATTCTCGACATAAAGAGGGGAAACTTAATATTATTAAGATGCATATAACCATATTTCCCTCTCTCATAATAACTTTCAGTAGCATCATTGATGAAATCCACAATATACCCATCACTTAAAACATTCTTATCATGGTTCATATGCATAGAAGTATCATTAAATTTGGCATAAGAAAAGTTATTCTCATTAATAGTAATTGGAGTAAGATTATTATCAATAATTTGAACATGGTAAACAAATTGCATATTAAGGGAATTGTTTTTGTTAATCCAATCATGACTATGACAAGTTTCATAAGGATAGTTAGAACCTATATCATAGCATTCTTTATAATAATCATCAGAGATCGGGGCACGAGTGTCATCATAGGAAATAGAATAGTTATCTTTCACGCATAGGTTTATCCGTGTCCACACCATCATTGTTATTAGAAGGAGATGTATCAAGAACATAATGACCAGTAGCTAAAGGATTTTCAAACACCTCTTCCCCAAGCTTAGAGCTTTCTATATCATTATGGGAGGAAGCATGGATAGCACCGACACTATGGCAATTATTATCATCATTTTCGGAATTAGTTTCCCGGAGATTTGTAATATCAAAAGTAGTGTGCTCATTCAAATCATGATCGCTAATGTATGTAAAGGGCATAGGAAGATCATCGTATTCAGATTCATTGTCACAATAATCATTAGGAGCAACATACTTACGGTTACCTAGCGTTATCTCATTCACGCGGGGATACGCCGTTACCTCTTTCTTTTTATTCTCCTTCTTCTTCGTTCCCTTCTTCTTCTTCTTCTCTTCCTTCTCCTCGTTCCCTTCTTTAGGAGGAAGAGGTTTGAAGGGTGGCTTGTCCGCATAACCTGATTTACTTTCGGAAACAATAGAAGAAACTTGGGAGGATCCCTCCTTTTCATTAATTAGTTGAAAACACACAGCGTCCTATCATATTTTGGCAAGGTGTCATCTTCTAAAATATTTTGTATGTAAGTATTTGTATGGCTATTATCAATGCAATAAGAAAAACACCCATGCAGGACATCATCAACATCAAGATCACTCATATGTAACAAAGAGATTTTTCTCGACAGTTCTTCACACCCCAAAAATAAAGTAAGTTCATCATGCTGATTAGGAGTGATTTCATCATCACAATACAAATTTGCAGCACTCATTGGGTTCAAATTATCATTGGAGGAGCATTGAAAATTAAAATGACCCACTTCATGGCAAACTTCACAAATAAAAGGATAGAGGGCACAAACTTTTTTACCAAGATCATCTAGAGCCCTAAACCACTTTCTAGTTTTTTCATTAGCATGATGGATACAATATTCATCTTTGATTTGATTAACTCCACAAGGTCTATGTATTCCACAAAAATTAACATGCTTATAGGAAATAACATTCTAAGGAGTTTGAGCATGCTCATTACAATAATTAACAACAATTTCATTCTTCATACAAGCCTCTTTAAAAGGTTCATGATACTTATCAAAATTCTTTTTAGGCAATTCAAAATGAGAAGCAAAGGCTTTATAAAGATTTGTAGCAACTTGAGAGTCAAGACCATAAGTAGCACTCATATTTCGAAATTTATCGGTATCCATAAAAGTTTCAATGCATTCATAATCATAATTTATACCGACTCTTTACCTTTGTCGTTCTCCCAATCTTCGGCGTTCTCCTTAATCCGATCAAGAAGGTCCCTTTTAAACTCTTCTTTGTTGCGCGTGAATGATCCAGAACAAGTAGCATCCAGCAAAGTCTTATCTTGAAGAGAAAGTCTCGCATAGAAATTATCAATAATGATATTACCTGGAAGCTCATGATTGGGGCATTTGAGCATTAAAGACTTCAATATCTCCCATGCTTGGGCAATACTCTATCCATCATGAGGCCAGAAATTATATATTCGGTTTCGGTCTTTGTGAATTTCACTTGGAGGATAGAATTTAGAATAAAATAGATGCACAATATCCTTCCAATCAAGAGAATGCTCATCCTTTAGCAGTTTATGCCAATGCACCGCTTTACCAGACAACGACATAGAGAATAATTTCTTCTTCACTTCATCCATAGAGATACCTGCACACTTGAATAACCCGCATAATTCATGCAAAAACAGTAAATGATCTCCAGGATGCACAGTTCCATCCCCTTCATAGCGGTTATCCATAACACGTTCAATAATTTTCATAGGTATTTTATATGGAGTACTTTCGGTAGGTGCATTTAAAATATCACAAGCATCATTAGAGTTATCGCATATGGGAGATAAAGTATTATCAGAGCAAATTTTCTCCCCTAAAGATGGGAAGCTAAAAAGATCACAAAAACTAGCTTCCCCAAGCTTAGACTTCTTCATAGCATTAGCAGTAATTGCATTCGTGCTAATAACATTGCTACTATCATGCAAATAAGGTTCCTTAGGTTTTTTAATTTTCGCATCAAACAATTCTAAATCAGGAAATAGAATAAGAAGCTCATTGTTGTCCATTATGCCAAACTAGTGTAAACAAGAAACAAAAAGATGCAATTGCAGGATCTAAAGGAAATAACTTCGAGCACAAACACAATGGCGCCAGAAAAGTACCGTTACACCGGAACCGGAGTATGAGTGCCTTTTTACCTTTCCTCCTCGGCAACGGCGCCGGAAAAGTGCTTGATGTCTACGGGAGCTTCTATTCTTGTAGGCAGTGTTGGGCCTCCAAGAGCAGAGGTTTGTAGAACAGCGAGCAAGTTTCCCTTAAGTGGATACCCAAGGTTTATCGAACTCGGGGAGGAAGAGGTCAAAGATATCCCTCTCATGCAACCACCGCAACCACAAAGCAAGAAGTCTCTTGTGTCCCCAACACACCTAAGAGGTGCACTAGTTCGGCGAAGAGATAGTGAAATACAGGTGGTATGAATAAGCAGTAGCAACGACACCGGAAAAGTGCTTTGCCCGGGACGATAAACAAGCGAGTAGTAACGTAGCAGTAGTAACGCAATAGAAACGAGTAAACAAGCAGCGATAGCGATATTTAGGAACAAGGCCTAGGGATTAGACTTTCACTAGTGGACACTCTCATCATTGATCACATAACAGAATAGATAAATGCATTCTCTACACTCTCTTGTTGGATGATGAACACATTGCGTAGGATTACACGAACCCTCAATGCCGGAGTTAACAAGCTCCACAATTCAATGTTCATATTTAAATAACCTTCGAGTGCAAGAAAGATCAACACGACTAAACCAAGTACTAACATAGCATGCACACTGTCACCTTCACGCCACGTAGGAGGAATAGATCATATCAATACTATCATAGCAATAGTTAACTTCACAATCTATAAGAGATCATGATCATAGCATACGCCAAGTACTAACACGGATGCACACACTGTCACCATTACACCGTGCAGGAGGAATAAAACTACTTTAATAACACATCACTAGAGTAGCACATAGATAAATTGTGATACAAAACACATTGCAATCATAAAGAGATATAAATAAGCACTTCACTACGCCATTCATAACGGTGAGTAAGTATTACTGTGAAATATAGCCTAAGAGACCCACACGGTGCACACACTCGTCACCTTTACACACGTGGGACAAGGAGTCTCCGGAGATCACATAAGTAAAACTCTCTTGACTAGCATAGTGACATCTAGATTACAAGCATCATCATATGAATCTCAATCATGTAAGGCAGCTCATGAGATTATTGTATTGAAGCACATAGGAGAGAGATTAACCACATAGCTACCGGTACAGCCCCGAGCCTCGATGGAGAACTACTCCCTCCTCATGGGAGCGAGCAGCGGTGATGAAGATAGCGGTGGAGATGGCAGCGGTGTCGATGGAGAAGCCTTCCGGGGGCACTTCCCCGCTCCGGCGAGGTCTCTGGAACGGAGACTCCTGTCCCCCGGATCTTGGCTTCGCGATGGCGGCGGCTCCGGAAGGTTTTCCGTATCGTGGTTTTTCGCATCGGGGGTTTCGCGACGGAGGCTTTAAGTAGGCGGAAGGGCGAGTCGGGGGCCGGACGAGGGGCCACACCATAGGGCGGCGCGGGCCCCCCTGGCCGCGCCGCCACGTGGTGTCGCCACCTCGTGGCCCCACTTCATATGTTCTTCGGTCTTCGGAAGCTCCGGTGGAAAAATAGGCCCCGGGTCTTCGTTTCGTCCAATTCCGAGAATATTTCGTTACTAGGATTTCGAAACCAAAAACAGCGAGAAAACGAGAGCCGGCACTTCGACATCTTGTTAATAGGTTAGTTCCAGAAAATGCACGAATATGACATAAAGTGTGCATAAAACATGTAGGTGTCATCAATAATATGGCATAGAACATAAGAAATTATCGATACGTCGGAGACGTATCAATGATCATCCAAACCTTCTATGCAGGACTAAATTTTTCTTCGCGGAATTTATTGGATTCAGCTGCTGGAGGTACCTTTATGTCCATCACTCTTGGTGAAGCAACAAAGCTCCTTGATAATATGATGGTTAATTACTCTGAATGGCACACGGAAAGAGTTCGACAAGGTAAGAAGGTAAATTCTGTTGAAGAATCCTCTTCCTTGAATGATAAGGTTGATGCTATTATGTCTATGCTTGCGAATGATAGGACTAATGTTGATCCTAATAATGTTCCATTAGCTTCATTGGTTGCCCAAGAAGAACATGTTGATGTAAACTTCATTAAAAATAATAATTTCAACAACAATGCTTATCGGAACAATTCTAGTAATAACTATAGGCCATATCCTTATAATAATGGTAACGGTTATGCTAATTCTTATGGGAATTCTTACAACAATAATAGGAATATACCCCTGGACTTGAAGCCATGCTTAAAGAATTTATTAGTACACAAACTGCCTTTAACAAATCTGTTGAGGAAAAGCTCAATAAAATTGATATTCTTGTTTCTAGAGTTGATAGTCTTGCCTCTGATGTTGGCAGGATTCCGGCAATCGCTGACGTTTGCGGGATCGTGCGGGCAGCAGGCTAAGCGGGCTAGACTCAGAGTGATGCGGTGGTCAGTTTGATGGTGGCGCCGCTGTCTTTGGGTCGCCGGAGCTCGCTCGACGGTGAGGTGCGGCGGCGGCAGTTACGGGATGGATGATGCGGCGAGGCTACGGCGATGAATCGAGCAAGGCGAGACTTCCAGAGGACTCAGGAGATTACCAGGAACACGATGATGTGGTCGGAGAAGCTCGGGGAGGTCAGGTTCGCCGGATTGGGCCACCACCGGCGTCGGGGAAGACAACCAGGCGTGGTCGCAGGCGAGAGCTTCGGCTCGATTCCTCGCGCATGGTGTCCATGTCGAGGACGGCGGTCCCGATGGTGGTCACGGCGAGGCTAGGGATGGCCTCCATCGACGGCGATGGTCGAGGTCCGGCAGGCTAGGGTTTCGATTTGAGGCGGAAATTGGGCAGAGAGGGAAAGAATTCGGGCCAGTGCTCATCTCTCGGCTTTTATAGTGTGCAGGTCGAGCCTCGTCATGCCTTCGGACGCGGAGGAGCTGCCACGGCGAGGAGAAGCCAAGCACGGCTCGGTGCTGTCCTCCATGCGAAGGAAAGAGATGAGGACGACCTCCCTCCGATATTTTGTAACGAACAGGTATGTTGGGCTAGCTGGGTTGCGGGGTGGCCTGGTTCGTGGGCTGCCTGGTGGGCTGTGTTGCTGGACTACTACTGGGCTTGGTGACCGACTAGGTAAGTCAGGTGAGCCCATTTCCTCTTCCTTTCTTTTATTTATTTTCTGTTTTGGATTTCCTATTTTTGAATTCTGATTTGAATTCTTTTCTATTTTGCAGGCATTTGAATATATATAGACCCATTTGATTAAACTTAATATGGTTCTGGAATATGTTGTATTAATATATTTCAGGGATGTTTACTTCCTTTTTATTTAGTTAATATCTTAACTTTCAAATGGGTATAAATCTTTATGGAGATGATTTTTTATTTCTTTATTTTCTCATACATGTTTGTCTCAATTAACTTCTTGGTTTCTTTCCAGAGACATCAGGGTTTGTTTATTAGAACATGGTAACATGTTAATTATGTGGTTTACATACTTGTATTGTGAGGATGACTAAGTTTTGTGTTCAATAAGTGCTATTATGTTGATAACTCATACTCTCAATCTTGTGGGTTTTTGAATTCTAGTTATATTCACCTAATAGCATTTGGTTTTGAACTTAAAGTTGAACTAGGTTTATAGTTGTGATCACTCAAGTGATGCACCAACTAGGGTTTAGTCTTCCTATCCATTATAAGATGGTTACTTGCTTATTATTTGATGTTCTCCCTTAGTTACTAAGGGATTAAGAATCACTACAACAGGACCACCCCTTCAGCAACGCATTGATGAGTTGCCAAATGTTCACATAAGCGTTGGTAACGTCTATACCAACGGATTATTATGCGTGGCCGTTGGTGGCGTTGCAAGGGTCTACACCAACACAAAAACATCCGTTGGTAATCAGTGTGTATAAGTGTTGTAAGCTAGCAACGTATATAAAGAGAGTCTAACAACACCTCCGATGCGTTGGTGGTATCATACACGAATGGGTTTTGAAACAGGCTCCAACACTTTGAAAATCTTCTACATGCCGTGATCAGTTAATAATATTTTACATGTTGCTAGTAGCGGTCACTAAATCAATGCAAATATTACGCAAGAGACACGATATTGGAAACATAAATATTTCATATAATATATCGGAAAACCAAATCTGATCCCGGGTGCATATGCACCTGGTATATATAAAACATATTTCCAAATCATAAAAAATTTAGTAAAAAAATTTAGCATATAGAGGGACATGTTCTATGTGTGCACGTAAAGTTTCACATAAAACCAACAATTTTTCTACCCTGTGTAAAAAAGACAAATAATGCCTTACAAAATAGACTATTTTAGCACCAAAGATTTGTCTTTTTTGCACAAGGCACGAAACATATCGGTTTTTGCTGAAACAACTTTGTAAGCATGTAATATGTCAAGGTATACACGGGGAATTTTTATTTGTATTTTTCTAACATTTTAAAATATGTTTAATATGCATTTCAAATAAAGGGTGCATATGCACCCGGGTGTAGAAACACCCTGTCCATAATATATTGACTTCTTCAGTCAAAAGAACAAAGATTCAAAGAACACACATTGGCTGGTGCTCGCACTATTACAAATATAATGTTCTCTTCCCAACATCGACAAATAAAATGACATTCTAAAACTAATGTATGCTATCCAGTAGTAGTATCAGTCTTCATCTTGCAATCAGCATCTCAAACATGCATCATTAATTTATCTTGGAAATCTATAAGAAAAAATGAGACAAGTAAAGAAAAATCAGAAAGTTAATAAAGTAGTAAATTATTTTAAGAGGGGTAACATTTGTTGCTAAAATACATAGTATAAAATCAGAGGCAAACTGAAAAGTAGAAGATAAATATTTAGCAACTTCTTGTCATACATTAACATGCATTTTTGCAATAGCCTGTTTTGGGATCGTCGTGTTCTGGCCACCATGCTAATGAGAAGGTGCAGAATAGTCAGGTAATACAAGCATACAACTGAATTAAAATTCATACATAATGAATGAGAAGGCGCCATGTGTGTAGACGAAAATTTAAAACATTGAAGAGTGTTATCCTTACAATGCATACATAAATGAATGTCCAGGTCCTAGAGTATAGGGTAACTAATTAGATAAAAATAAATTCATGAACCATGTCATCCTTAAAATAGATTCAGTACTACGAAAACACCATGGATGGACGAAAAGATAACTACACAATGAACGAAGGGACATCAATTACATAATAAGAGTTAACTTACAAAAGTAAAGATGCTCAAGCACTTTCTTTCCTAGGTTGAGCATTTTCATCTTGGACTAAAGTTTCTTTATTCGGTGACAGTAGATATATTGTAAGATTGACAAAAATTATAATAAACACTAATGATGCGACAATACGAGGAAGAATGAGATTGTTTCTCAGAAATCTTGGGTTCCAAACAATACATAAACTAGATGACACCATGCGCGTTGCAGCGGGCATTTGTATACACTATGAAATAAAAAGTTATGCGGCATGGATCTCGACTACCTTCAAATATGTCAGCCGGCATTCAGATATTTTCATATATAAAGTTGCCGATTGTTTATCCTACGCGCTCAAATCCACACCACTTCTCAATTTTTAGATAGACCACATGAGACTCCGGAGACCAAAAGCTCCTAGATGCAGAGGAGCGAGACACAGCCACACAGACTTCAGTGTGCTACGAAGAGGAGTGCAACGAAATAGCAACATATGTTAAAATAAACTTAAAAACATAGAGATTATCTTTGGTCATATATTTGTAAAGGAATCCTGTACTTAATGGGTAGTTTCAGATTTACCTATTTAAGAAGTCGTCATCTTCCATTTGCATGCACTGGGCCTTTTCAAAATGCGTTCAGAAACTGAAATGCACAATGTTGACTGTTATATAGGTCACGTAGCTCCTGTATTATTGATTTCCCAACAATATTTCTCGCGAATCCTGGCACTCCAATGAACCTGTATTTACATACCGATGGTATATACCAATGAATTTTCCAGGACTGGAGATACTCCAGTTACACCTGCAGCAAGCAAGTGTATTATTCCAAGCTCGGTTTGCCTCTATCCGCATACTCACCAAAGAATACAAAGGTCGAAGTTGGATCATAATCACCTAGTAAAACAGCCTCAGAAGATCGACAAACTTGATTTTTTTTTGCCTGCATACATGTATATAACCACCATAAGTCCATAACTCATAAAACCGAACTGTTTGTAAATCAAGATGTTAACAACTTATAATATGTGATTTTGAGAGGAGAACGACTTTAATTAGCAAACTGAAAGTTTAACAATTTAAAGAAGCTCTCTCATACTGTCATACTTGGAAGAAGCTAAAGAAAAGAAAATGTTGTGCAGAATTTCGCACTTACATCATTTCAACTGAATGACTCTTCTAATAGATCAACTTCGAATCTGTAGCCTTGATCTACTGGATGGATTCCTTGCTTAACTAAGACACGGCCATTTGTCTGGGCAATACCAAGAGCATCTCAGGATGTAGATATATGTCCCAAAGAACCCTATAATGAACAATATAAAATTAGCACATGTATTGAACACTTGCAGAGTTCCTTAAATTTACATGTCTTTCAGATTTTGATGACTTCGACGTCCACTTTCTGTTCCAGGCTGATCCAGAGCATTGCACCTGACCAAATTTTCTTTAGAAGATTACATTTTTTTTCAGCTTTGTCCACTCACGCTTGATCATTTCTGCATTTTCATCTCATCATGCATAAATTTCCAAAACAATTTTGTTCCGGAAATAGGTAATGAACGCATATATTTTACCAGCGACACTGAGTATCAGAACAATTACCTTATGCATTATCACCAATGTCATCGTGGTCATGTTCATCCTGTTCATCATCATTCCGTGGCAAGCCTGTTTCCTCATTACAAGATAAACGTTGAAAATCAGATGATTCAACATCATCGGGCATTGTATTGTCATGTAATTTACTTTGTGCCATATCTGCTCTAGGAGGAAAAACAAAACATGAAGTGAAAACCACTGTTCCCAGTAGTAAAATAAATCAAAGAAGCATGCTTGTGTTCAGTATTCATCTCTTTGCATATATCCCTAATCATTGTATATCGAAATCTACAAATATTATTCCATACCCACAAATAGACGCAATGTCAGTGCGAGCGCATACAAGTTGAAACTTAATGGCAATGTGAGTAATTAATTATAACATTTGCACAACATCTAAGAGAAAAATAAAAATCTAAGAGCAGGACACATGATGCACCTGAGTAAAAAAATGCCTTCCTCTTCTTACCTCAATCATTACTTCGCAGAACTGCAAACGAACATACACCATACAACCAATATATTTTATCAAAATAACAGAACCAACAGATTCAATATTGATATAATTTCATTTTCTGAAATTAGTTCAGCTGGTTGTTTAGCATGCATATACAAAGATACTGAAAAAAAACAGCCATCGCATGATTACAACTGAATTTTGGGGGCCAATCCGTGAGCACTAGATCTTGAGCAAACAGATATGTGACGACCTTAAACATGACTACATGAGAATGTCATAGGGAAGGGGCAGGAAGAGGTTGCCCTAGATCGGCCGCTAGCAGCGCTAGCTGCCCATCGGACAAGAGGGGCGGCAGGGTGTGGATGGTGGTTGAGTCGGAGCTACCAGACTCGGAGTGGCCGTGGTCCAAGATAGCAACAGCGAGGACGACGAGAATGACGAGGAGGCCGAGCGGTGATGGAATCGTGGCCCAGCAGGTATGCATGAGATGCAGTCTGATACGTAACGCACATACGCGATTGCCGGATGGATCGGAAGGAGAGGATACCGAAGGAAGAGGAAGAACTGACCTGCAATCGAAGAGAATGGAGCCGAATCGCCCGCCGCCACCAGTCGTTAGAGATTCACTGGCGCTCTTGTTGGAGAAGACAATCACGAGTTGTGCATTTGAGATAGGAGAGGTTCGGAGATTTAGAGGCAGTTACCATAAAAAGATTTATTTATCTTCACATCTTAAGTAACCGAGTTTCACGGTTTAGTTTCTATGATAGGTGGGGTGACTTAACTAATACCATACGGATCGGAACTTCCTCGCTTTAAAATGAGAGAAAAATGCGTGGGTAACAGTAGGGAAATGAAAAAAATGGAGGGGAAAATGGAGGGAAAACGGAGAATGCAGGAAAATAAATGGAGGGAGATGAAAATAGATTTTGATTTTCACAATTGTGTGTCTAGCTCTGCACAAATATATTCCTTTTTGTAAACGCTAATTAAACTAACTGAAATTAAATAAGTTTTCTTACATAAAAATCCATTTTTTTATTTTTTTCAAAGTTGAAAACTTCCTAGAATATCCGTTGAACTATTAATCATTTTCTTGAATTGAGGTTTTATTGAGAACTCTAAATTTTCAGTTAAAATTTAGACAAAATGCGGACAAAACTTTGATTTTTTAAAATCAAAATATGGTTTAGTTTGTCGTAACAATTATATATCATAAATAAATGATATGTATGCTACTTATAGAATGTAAATTAAAATAGAATGATGTTGGTAAGGTGATCCAATTACGCACGCATGGTAAGTATTGTGGTGTTCCAACGCATAGACCGCAACGCATGGTATTCGTTGTCACGTGTATAGCCCGCAACGGATGGACTTACCAACGCAAATATCCGTAGCTACGCCAGTATTTTGCAGCGCATTTTTGAAGCGTTGCAAAGGATGCATTGCTATATGGGGGGGCTTGTTGTAGTGAATTGGTTCTATTTGACTCCACTATTGTTATCCTTAATTCATTATTACAGTAACTAAATTAGATATGGTTCTTTTTATAGTTAACTTTGGTTCTAATGATGAATAGTTTCTCATCATATAAAGTATAGAGTTTAACTCTAAGCTTTATTTATGAGCTTATATCTTCTACTTCAAGTTCTTAGGGTTTATGATCACTACACAATTTATAATGATCAAGGTTTGGCTTCCTAAGTTATTACTAGAAATATTTAGATATGGTTTTACCAATTACCCCTCTCACTCCACAAGGACTTGGATTATAATCTAAGGTTCTACTCTAGGAATGATGATGTGATTATCTATATATATGGTCTTCCTTAGAATTTCTACCTTGCTATCTTCTGTAGCTTGTTCTTCGAGAATTCTGATAAACCTGCATCTTGTGGCATGCCTCCACCTCCTAGCTGCTTCATCTTGATCCTAACTATTTTATAGAGTGGCTCAATGTGTTGGTCTTCTTGCATCATGGTGCAAGATGATGAGATGAATGAGGCAGAGTGTTCCTTTTATAGGCTTGGGCATGCTCTAATATCATGACACATGGGTGGATGACTCTTGCTTTAATTTGATGAGTAAGGTGCTTGGTTGTCATGCTCTCATCCATAGAAATCCTTTAAGCATGAGGTGGCATAGCTTAGGATTCAAGCTATGTAGATATTTTCATCCTATGTGGCATTGAGGTTATCCCCTCATGTGATTTATTTTTTTGGATAGCCAAATGGCTTTTGTTACTAAATATCTTGTGAATGATTTTATGCTTGTGGTTGAGTCACTATATCATATGTGATGGTATTTATATTATTATTGGGATCAAAATGTCAAAGATAAGGATTACACCCCAATTTTGAATGATGATGTTTGATTTCACCAAGGCATGATCATATGAGTTTCAAAGTACTCATAGTTTATTTTATTCAAATAGTTTGAACTATATTTCGTAATGTAAACGAATTTAGTTTTGTAATATTCCACATATTTAATAAGTTATGATTGAAATCAGAAGGTGTGGCTTTTATGCACTTAGGTCCTTGTGTTTTGCTATATTTGGTATTTAGTTTTAAAGTGAATTCAATTGTACCTCAAGGTAGTTGCTTAACTTTTAAGTGTTAATACTTTAGAGTGTGCTTCTTATCTTTTTAATGGTTATATACCTCTCCCATTTCTATGGTTTAATGATAAGCTTTTGTTGGTGTTAAGTTCAAGAGTTTAGTTCAAGAAATACCATGAGGTTCATGGTAGGAATATTTATTTGTTAAAGACATGGAAAAGATAAGTGAAGAATGGTTTCTCCATTTATGGTTACTTGATTTCCAATTGAATATATGTTCTTATGTTATGGCAAGGAATGCCATGTTATGATCTTTTATGAGATCAAGCAATTGATCATTGAGTAAAGTGTTGTTGTGTTAATTTTAGTTTCATTTGATCTAACCCCTTAGATCAAATCATCTTTTCCCAAAACAAGGTTTTAGCAAAGTCACATTGAGGTTTATAGCGCTTGACTTGATGAGCTATTTCAATTCCACCAAGGTCAAGTGAAACTTCAGTTACTGTGACTGTTTTACTTTAAAGTGCGAAAATTATCCAGATTTTCTATGCATGAATGCAATGCACACATCTGTTTCCTCTAATTTTGTAACCCCATTACCTGGGATATTACACCTTAATGCTTGCTAGTATTTACGGATGTTTGCTAGCAAGCCAATCATATAGTACTTGTAATCCCGGAGGGAGAGCATGTATATTTAGCCTCTCCTACATAGAAAGCTGCATCGAAGACATTGAACCCAAGATCTTCACTAATTGATCTTGGACAAAGCCACCACTATTACCACCGCCTTTCCACACTCATGGTACTGTTAGTTTAGTTTGTTTTATTGCTACAGAACTAACATTTATTCCGTGTATTTTATTGTTCTGCAAAGTCACCTCTCATACCCGTTATCACTCTAGTTTTATTTCCTAGATATTGCAAACGCTTAGTGTGCGTAGAGTTGTATCAGTGGTTGATAGAACTTGAGAGAATGTTTATCCTATCTTTAGCTCCTCGTTGGGTTCGACACTCTTACTTATCGAAAAGGCTACACATGATCCCCTATACTTGTGGGACATCAAGACCTTTTACGGCGCCG
>NC_061509.1:237486015-237581599 GCF_022539505.1 Lolium rigidum | reverse complement strand
TGATGGCGGTAAACACACGTCCGTTGGGAACCCCAAGAGGAAGGTGTGATGCGTACAGCAGACAAGTTTTTCCTCGCAAGAAACCAAGGTTATCGAACCAGGAGGAGTCAAGGAAGCACGTGAAGGTTGTTGGTGGCGGAGTGTAGTGCGGCGCAACACCAGTGGATTCCGGCGCCAACGTGGAACCCGCACAACACAATCAAAGTACTTTGCCCCAACGTAACATGCTGAGGTTGTCAATCTCACCGGCTTGTCAGAACAAAGGATTAGATGTATAGTGTGGATGATGATGATTGTTTGCGAAGAACAAGAAAGAACAAGTTGCAAGAGATTGTATTTCAGATGTAAAGAATGGACCGGGTCCACAGCTCACTAGTGGTGTCTCTCCCATAAGATAAATAGCATGTTGGGTGAACAAATTACAGCTTGGGCAATTGACAAATAAAGAAGGCATAACAATGCACATACATATATCATGATGAGTACTATGAGATTTAATCAGTGGCATTACGACAAAGTACATAGACCGCTATCCAAAGATGCATCTATGCCTAAAAAGTCCACCTTCAGTGTTATCATCCGAACTCCTTCCAAAGATTAAGTTGCAAACAACAGTACAATTGCATTAAGTATGGTGCGTAATGTAATCAACACAAATATCCTTAGACAAAGCATCGATGTTTTATCCCTAGTGGCAACAAGACATCCACAACCTTAGAACTTTCCGTCACTCGTCCTGCATTCAATGGAGGCATGAACCCACTATCGAGCATAAATACTCCCTCTTGGAGTCACAAGTATCAACTTGGCCAGAGCCTCTACTAGCAACGGAGAGCATGCAAGAACATAAACAACATATATGATAGATTGATAATCAACTTGACATAGTATTCAATATTCATCGGATCCCAACAAACACAACATGTAGCATTACAAATAGATGATCTTGATCATGATAGGCAGCTCACAAGATCTAACATGATAGCACAATGAGGAGAAGACAACCATCTAGCTACCGCTATGGACCCATAGTCCAGGGGTGAACTACTCACACATCGATCCGGAGGCGATCATGGTGATGAAGAGACCTCCGGGAGATGATTCCCTCCTCCGGCAGGGTGCCGGAGGCGATCTCCCGAATCCCCCGAGATGGGATTGGCGGCGGCGGCGTCTCTCGGAAGGTTTTCCGTATCGTGGCTCTCGCATCGGGGTTTTCGCGACGAAGGCTTTAAGTAGGCGGAAGGGCGGAGTCGAGGGCGGCACGAGGGCCCCACACGCATAGGCGGCGCGGCCCCCCTGGGCCGCGCCGCCCTAGTGTGGCGTCGCCTCGTGGCCCCACTTCGTTTCTCCTTCGGTCTTCTGGAAGCTTCGTGGAAAAATAAGACCCTGGGCGTTGATTTCGTCCAATTCCGAGAATATTTCCTTCGTAGGATTTCTGAAACCAAAAACAGCAGAAAACAAAGAATCGGCTCTTCGGCATCTCATCAATAGGTTAGTGCCGGAAAATGCATAATAATGACATATAATGTGTATAAAACATGTGAGTATCATCATAAAAGTAGCATGGAACATAAGAAATTATAGATACGTTTGAGACGTATCAAAGCTGTCTCCCATAAAGCTCTTCTTTATAGCCATTTAAGATGGGCATGATTATTTGATGGAGCTTCTCAACCCCCCCCTTTTGTTGTTTTCCAATTATAAGTGAAACCGACAAAGAAACAAGAACCAAATAAAGAACCTAATAAAACTAAATAGGATAAAACCAAAGATAATAAAAGCAACTATATACAATGCTTACATGTGGATGTGTAATATTGAGTTTGAAGGGAGACAACCTCATGTTGGTTGATGAATAGGGGATGCCTTGGCATCCCCAAGCTTAGATATTTGCATCTTCTTGAATATTCTCTTGGGATCCATCTACACATCCCCAAGCTTGAGCTCTTGCATCCTCTTGCTCATCTCATATCACCATATTGATTGGAACTTAAAAACTGCATCCACATAAAGCTTCACAAAACTCATTAGTAGGTTAGTACTCATTAAATAAAATCCACAAGTGTTCAAGTATCCCTAATTTCTATAAAATCTATCAAATATTTAGTCACCCAGTAACATCGAGGTTTCCTATTATTTCAATCGTACGTCTAAAACGAAGGAAACTTTTGAATCCTAAGTACAATATTTAAACAAAGAGAATAGAAATCGTCAAAACCGAACACTCCGTAAAGATGTCACTCAATGAGATAGTTACGTAGCTCGAAATCGAAAAACTCATGATTAATGAAAGACAGATCATAGCCTCGTGTCTATGCACACAAAAATTTCAGATCAAAATGCCATACCGAGATTTTTCATGAATTTTTGCAGCACAAAGACATGAAATCTGTCTCAAGTTAATCAGTTCGTAAAGATCGAATTATTAGGTCTGTCTACGTACCTCAAATCAGAAAAGTCAGAACTAACGAAAGTTAGATAGCAAGCACTACTATGCACTCAAGAAATTTTAGATCAAGATCACGTTCGGGTGACTTTTAAAATTTTCTACAAGGGAGCACATGAAATCTGTTTTCTAGGCACCATAGTGACAAACTTGCATAACAAACTAGGGGTTATCTATACATTCTATTTACAGCTGGATATGTACACTATATACACTATTTACAAGTTTTTAATCAAAAGCTTCCATGGAAAGAATTGTTTTGGTTTCGTCAGGCATGAACACAAGTGTTCAAGGTCGACCCCACTTCACCATTACTCATCTTTCCAATCACTTTTCTTTTCCGAAAATATTTTTTATTTTTTTATATAAGAAGTACAACTAATTTTTTTTGTAATTCACATTCCCTATCCATACAAGAGATATAGAACAACTAGGTACAGTGAAGTAAAACTACTTAGAGATAAAGCAAACAAGTGCACACGAAAATATTCACCTACGCTATGGCTCCCTCGCGCAACGGCGCCGTAAAAGGTCTTGATGTCCCACAAGTATGGGGGATCATGTAGCCTTTTCGATAAGTAAGAGTGTCGAACAAGACCTTTTCCGGCGCCGTTGTCGGGGAGCCATAGCGTAGGTGAATATTTTCGTGTGCACTTGTTTGCTTTATCTCTAAGTAGTTTTACTTCCTGTACCTAGTTGTTCTATATCTCTTGTATGGATAGGGAATGTGAATTACAAAAAAAATTAGTTGTACTTCTTATATAAAAAAATAAAAAAATATTTTCAGAAAAGAAAAGTGATTGGAAAGATGAGTAATGGTGAAGTGGGGGTCGACCTTGAACACTTGTGTTCATGCCTGCGAAACCAAAACAATTCTTTCCATGGAAGCTTTTGATTAAAAACTTGTAAATAGTGTATATAGTGTACATATCCCGCTGTAAATAGAATGTATAGATAACCCCTAGTTTGTTATGCAAGTTTGTCACTATGGTGCCTAGAAAACAGATTTCATGTGCTCCACTGTAGAAAATTTTAAAAGTCACCAGAACGTGATCTTGATCTAAAATTTCTTGAGTGCATAGTAGTGCTTGCTATCTAACTTTCGTTAGTTCTGACTTTTCTGATTTGAGGTACGTAGACAGACCTAATAATTCGATCTTTACGAACTGATTCTGTTGAGACAGATTTCCTGTGCTGTGCTGCAAAAATTCATGAAAAATCTCAGTATGGCATTTTGATCTGAAATTTTTGTGTGCATAGACCTGAGGCTATGATCTGTCTTTCATTAATCATGAGTTTTTCGATTTGAGCTACGTAACTATCTCATTGAGTGACATCTTTACGGAGTGTTCAGTTTTGACAGATTTCTATTCTCTTTGTTTAAATATTGTACTTAGGATTCAAAAGTTTCCTTCGTTTTAGACGTACGATTGAAATAATAAGAAACCTCAGTATTACAGTGACTAAATATTTGATAGATTTTATAGAAATTAGGGATACTTGAACACTTGTGGATTTTATTTAATGAGTACTAACCTACTAATGAGTTTTGTGAAGCTTTATGTGGATGCAGTTTTAAGTTCCAATCAATATGGTGATATGAGATGAGCAAGAGGATGCAAGAGCTCAAGCTTGGGGATGTGTAGATGGATCCCAAGAGAATATTCAAGAAGATGCAAATATCTAAGCTTGGGGATGCCCAAGGCATCCCCCTATTCATCAACCAACATGAGGTTGTCTCCTTCAAACTCAATATTACACATCCACATGTAAGCATTGTATATAGTTGCTTTTATTATCTTTGGTTTTATCCTATTTAGTTTTATTAGGTTCTTTATTTGGTTCTTGTTTCTTTGTCAGTTTCACTTATAATTGGAAAACAACAAAAAAAAGGGGGGGGGGGGTTGAGAGCTCCATCAAATAATCATGCCCATCTTAAATGGCTATAAAGAAAGAGCTTTATGGGAGACAACCTGATACGTCTCAAACGTATCCATAATTTTTTACGTTCCATGCCACTTTTATGATGATACTCACATGTTTTATACACATTATATGTCATTATTATGCATTTTCCGGCACTAACCTATTGACGAGATGCCGAAGAGCCAGTTGCTGTTTTTTGCTGTTTTTGGTTTCCGAAATCCTACAAAGGAAATATTCTCGGAATTGGACGAAATTAACGCCCAGGGTCTTATTTTTCCACGAAGCTTCCAGAAGACCGAGGGAGAAACGAAGTGGGGCCACGGGGCGCCGACACCATAAGGCGGCGCGGCCTAAGGGGGGCCCGCGCCGCCCTGGTGTGTGGGGCCCCTGTCAGCCCTCCGACTCCGCCCTTCCGCCTACTTAAAGCATTCGTCGCGAAAACCCCAGTACCGAGAGCCACGATACGGAAAACCTTCCACAGACGCCGCCGCCGCCAATCCCATCCCGGGGGATTCAGGAGATTGCCTCCGGCACCCTGCCGGAGAGGGGAATCATCTCCCGGAGGTCTCTTCATCACCATGACCGCCTCCGGATCGATGTGTGAGTAGTTCACCCCTGGACTATGGGTCCATAGCAGTAGCTAGATGGTTGTCTTCTCCTCATTGTGCCATCATGTTAGATCTTGTGAGCTGCCTATCATGATCAAGATCATCTATTTGTAATGCTACATGTTGTGTTTGTTGGGATCCGATGAATATGGAATACTATGTCAAGTTGATTATCAATCTATCATATATGTTGTTTATGTTCTTGCATGCTCTCCGTTGCTAGTAGAGGCTCTAGCCAAGTTGATACTTGTGACTCCAAGAGGGAGTATTTATGCTCGATAGTGGGTTCATGCCTCCATTGAATGCGGGACAGGTGACGAAAAGTTCTAAGGTCGTGGATGTGCTGTTGCCACTAGGGATAAAACATCGATGCTTTGTCTAAGGATATTTGTGTTGATTACATTACGCACCATACTTAATGCAATTATCTCGTTGTTTGCAACTTAATATCTGGAAGGGGTTCGGATGATAACCTCGAAGGTGGAGTTTTTAGGCATAGATGCATGCTCGGATAGCGGTCTATGTACTTTGTCGTAATGCCCTGATTAAATCTCATAGTACTCATCATGATATATGTATGTGCATTGTTATGCCTTCTTTATTTGTCAATTGCCCAACTGTAATTTTTTCACCCAACATGCTATTTCTTATCGGAGAGACACCATTAGTGAACTTTGGATCCCGGTCCATTCTTTACATCTGAAATACAATCTACTGCAAACTCTGTTCTTTACTGTTTTTCGCAAACAACCATCATCATCCACACTATACATCTAATCCTTTGTTTACAGCAAGCCGGTGAGATTGACAACCTCACTGTTACGTTGGGGCAAAGTACTTTGATTGTGTTGTGCAGGTTCCACGTTGGCGCCGGAATCCCTGGTGTTGCGCCGCACTACACTCCGCCACCAACAACCTTCACGTGTTCCTTGACTCCTACTGGTTCAATAACCTTGGTTTCTTACTGAGGAAAAAATTGTCGCTGTACACATCACACCTTCCTCTTGGGGTTCCCAACAGACGTGTGCTTTACACGCCATCAAGACAGTTTTCTGGCGCCGTTGTCGGGGAACTGAAGAAAAGCTACACCACAAAGATTTCTAACTCCCACGTCAACTACACGCCAGCAACAGTTTTCTGGCGCCGTTGCCGGGGAGATCAAGACACGCTGCAAGGGGAGTCTCCCACATCCAATCTCTTTACTTTGTTTTTGTCTTGCTTTGCTTTGTTTTACTTTATTTACTGCTTTGTTTGCTCTCTATATCAAAAACGCAAAAAAATTAGTTGCTAGTTTTACTTTATTTACTGTCTTGTTCTCTATATTGAAAACACAAAAAAAATTAGTTACTTGCATTTACTTTATTTTATTATCATGACTAGTCCTGTAGTTGTTACTCTATCACCTGAGGAATCGATCTTCACTTTTAAACAAGGTGGTGAAGAGAGTTTTAAAGAAGCTTGGTCTAGAATTTTTGATTCTTATAGTAAAACTGAACCTAAAATGACCCTAAGTTTGCTTCTTAGTAACTTTTATTTTGGGCTTATTCTTCGCTATAGATATGCCTTGGATGCTGTAGTGGGAGGAGATTTCCTTCACTGTGATGGTGATCAAGCTTTTAATGCCATAAAAAAATTGGTTACATCATCTAGCTCCGCTAATAATTTTGATCCATCTATTGTTAGCATTTATAATAGATTAAACACTCTTGAGACAAATGTATCTTGCTTAAAAGAAGGGTATAATCGGATTCGTGAGCATTTTGATTATGTTCCAATAAACTCTGAACCTTCAATGTGGGACCCTACTATTAAAGTTACTATTGATGGTAAAAAAAATTATGCCTGTTGTGATATTATGACTGAATTTTGCCTTATGCCTAAAAGTATTTATGAATCTTTGACACTCTGGGGACTTATCGAAGGTGGAGAAGGAATAACTCTTATCGATAACTCTGTTATAATTCCTAAAGGAATAGCTGAAGGAGTGTTCACAACCCTTCTTGGAAGAACGTTATCCACTGATTATCTCGTGATTGAATGTGTAGGGACAGGACAAATCACACTTGGAAGATCCCTGCTGAAACTCTTGGGAGCAATCATAGATATGGGGAAAGGCACTCTAAATTCCTCGATACCTGGATGCGGGCACATATTCCCTAAACCAAAGAGTAAGAATAAGAGTAAGAAAGGTAGGCGCAACGCCCCTGGTAAGAATGTCAATGCTTCGTCCCTCGACAATACTTGATTCACACTTTCTGCGCCTAGCTGAAAGGCGTTAAAGAAAATCGCTTATGGGAGACAACCCATTATTTTACTTCTGCACTTTTGTTTTATATTTGAGTCTTGGAAGTTGTTACTACTGTAGCAACCTCTCCTTATCTTTATTTTATTGTATTGTTGTGCCAAGTAAAGTCTTTGATAGTAAAGTCAATACTAGATTTGGATTACTGCGTAGGAACAGATTTCTTGCTGTCACGAAATTGAGCCGCCCCTTCCATAGAAAATTTAGAAAAATCTGCCAATTTACGTGCGTGATCCTCAGATATGTACGCAACTTTCATTCAATTTTAGCATTTTCATCTGAGCAAGTTAAGTGCCCCTGGAAAATTCGTCTTTACGGACTGTTCTGTTTTGACAGATTCTGCCTTTTATTTCGCATTGCCTGTTTTGCTATGTTTGATGGATTTCTTTGTTCCATTAACTTTCAGTAGCTTTGTGCAATGTCAAGAAGTGTTAAGAATCATTATGTCACCTCTGAATATATGAATTTTCAATTATGCACTAACCCTCTAATGAGTTTGTTTTGAGTTTGGTGTGGAGGAAGTTTTCAAGGGTCAGGAGAGGGGGATGATACAATATGATCAAGAAGAGTGAAAAGTCTAAGCTTGGGGATACCCCCGTGGTTCATCCCTGCATATTTTAAGAAGACTCAAGCATCTAAGCTTGGGGATGCCCAAGGCATCCCTTCTTCATCGACAACTTATCAGGTCACCTCTAGTGAAACTATATTTTTATTCCGTCATATCTTATGTGCTTTACTTGGAGCGTCTGTTTATTTTTATTTTTATTTTTGTTTTTGTTTGAATAAAATTGGATCCTAGCATTCTTTGTTTGGGAGAGAGACACGCTCCGCTGTTTCGTATGAACACATATGTTCTTAGCTTTATTCTTAATGTTCATGGCGAAGGTTGAAACTGCTTCGTTCATTGTTATATGGTTGGAAACAGAAAATGCTTCATGTGGTAATTGGTATAATGTTTTGAATAATTTGATACTTGGAAATTGTTGTACTCATATAGATCATGTTTAAGCTCTTGCATCATGTACTTTGTACCTATTAATGAAGAACTACATAGAGCTTGTTAAAATTTGGTTTGCATGATTGGTCTCTAGAGTCTAGATATTTTCTGGTTAAGGTGTTTGAACAACAAGGAAGACGATGTAGAGTCTTATAATGCTTGTAATATGTTCTTCTGTAAGTTTTGCTGTACCATTTTATACTTGAGTTTTCTTCAAACAACCTTGCTAGCCTAGCCTTGTATTGAGAGGAATTCTTCTCGTGCATCCAAATCCTTGAGCCAAAAACTATGCCATTTGTGTCCACCATACCTACCTACTACATGGTATTTCTCTGCCATTCCAAAGTACATTACTTGAGTGCTACCTTTAAAAATTCTATTCCTTTGTCTTTGCAATATAGAGAGTGGTTTTGCTGCCCACGGGGGTAGCTGCGCATGCATGCGCTGTCGTCCGATCTGCACAGCGATTCGTTTTTCGTTAGAGCGCGTGTTGACCGTGTCTTGCGGGGCTCGCACTGATTATTCCTGGAACCACCGATGTTGCTTATTATCCCCTAACCCCACCCAGCTAATCCCCCGCACGATTGTTTCTGCGTCGAGCTCCGCCCCGCTGTAGCGGAAAGAACACCGCCGCTGCCGCTACATCCTAACCCGCAACCAGCTCCGTCACGCCCACGGCCACCTCCTGAACAACGCGGCCCCTATCCTTGAACACCGCCGCCGCCGCTACATCACCGGAGCTCGTCCGCCATGGCCTCCCCCTCAAGCTTCGGAAGAATCGATTTTGGCCGCCGCCAACAGATTGAGCGACCGCCCTCTCTCCACATCGCCTCTGATGGATTCAGCTGGCAGGGGAGCGCCGCCCCGATTCGTATCGCTCCAGTAGTAGCGAATCCGTCGGGATACAGTGGCAGCAGTCGTAGAGGAGGACCGGTGGCAGAGAACCTATCGAGATCTAGGGGCGGCAGCAAATCCCTTCAGTTGGAAGCAAGACACGCCATAATCCCTGCTCAAGAGCTCGTCTGGATCCGCGGCCGTTCCAGCGCGAGCTAGCTTTCCTAGCAGCACAAGCCACCAAGCCGCACTTGCCTCCCACTTCCTCGCGCGCGCGCGTGCGTGCGCTGCACTGCCGCAGTGCCTTGGCCCAGACGCGATTTTGATTTTGGCTTCTCTTCCTCTGCACTGCCGCTCGTTGGGGAAATCCGTCTGTGCCACGAACGGAATCGCAAATCACAGCAGCTCGAGGTTGCGGCCATGGCGGACACCGCGAGTTGTCCTTCCTCGTCTCCTACCTCCGACCGGTCGCGTCATGGCAGAGGGATGTTGTGGCGAAGCCAATCGAACTTCTCTATCGCTCGAGCCGGTCGAATGGGTAGGAGCAGGTGACATGGACAGCGCGAGCTTGACCGCTCATGGCCAGGCCCTCGTCGCGTTGTGTAGCGGCGGTCGACAATCAACGGAATCGACCCCCGCGCGGCTGAGATGTGTAGCAGAAGGCCAATCATGGGAATAAAAATCCCCACCGAGGGACGCGACCGCCGCTGCTAGATGGCGTTGATCTCCGCGATAGAGCGCTGATCGCTTGCTCCTTCCGCCGCTGTAGAGCGCGCGCTCCCGGCCACCGGACCTCCAGATCGGCGTCGGGTTTAGCTTGGGGAGGGCGGCGGTCGAGCTTGGAGGGCGGCATGGCGGCATCCATGGTAGGAGATAGAGGATCGAGGAAAAATCGCGCCCGGCTGGAGTTGACCGCGGTGGCCATCGCTGGACCATCCCGAGCTCGCGCCGGTGACGGATGTGGTGTATTTGGGGAGGAGAGGAGGGGATGGATAATCGTTCTTAACTATTAAGTACGGGTACAGTAATAGGTGGGAGGGGCTAATGAGGTTTGACCGGTGAAACACGTGTTGGCTCGGAAAAGGGTGTGTAGCTACCCATGTGGGTAGCAGCGTTCATCCGTTGCAATATATAGCTCATGGTAAAATAGCCTTAAAAACTATTGTGGTGAACAATATGTAGCTATGTATCTTATTTCTTAATAAGTTGCTTGTTGAGTGGTAACCATGTTTCTGGGGACTCCATCAACTTTCACACCTTTGTTGAATATCATGTGAGTTGCTATGCATGTTCGTCTTGTATGAAGTAAGGGCGATTTTCATGATCAAATGGTTTGAGTATGCATATTGTTAGAGAAGAACATTGGGCCGCTAACTAAAACCATGATCCATGGTGGAAGTTTCAGTTTGGACAATTAATCCTCAATCTCTTATGAGAATTTTAACTGTTGTTGAATGCTTATGCATTAAAGAGGAGTCCATTATATGTTGTCTATGTTGTCCCGGTATGGATGTCTCAGTTGAGAATAATCAAAAAGCGAGAAATCCAATGCGAGCTTTCTCCTTAGACCTTTGTACAGGCGGCATAGAGGTACCCCTTTGTGACACTTGGTTGAAACATATGTTATGCAATGATAATCCATGTTAATCCAAGCTAATTAGGACAAGGTGCGAGCACTATTGGTATACTATGCATGAGGCTTGCAACTTATAGGATATCTTATACATAACACATATGATTTATTACTACTGTTGACAAAATTGTTTCTATGTTTTCAAAATGAAAAGCTCTAGCACAAATATAGTAATCCATGCTTCCCTCTGCGAAGGGCCAATCTTTTACTTTATTGTTGAGTCAGTTTACCTATTCCTTCTATCTTAGAAGCAAACACTTGTATCAACTGTGTGCATTGATTCTTACATGTTTACCTATTGCACTTGTTATATTACTTTGTGTTGACAATTATCCATGAGATATATATGTTGAAGTTGAAAGCAACCGCTGAAACTTATATCTTCCTTTGTGTTGCTTCAAAGCTTTCTACTAAGAATCTATTGCTTTATGAGTAACTCTTATGCAAGTATTATTGATGCTTGTCTTGAAAGTATTATTCATGAAAAGTCTTTGCTATATGATTCATCGGTTTACTCATTGTCTTCACCATTGCTTCGAATCGCTGCATTCATCTCATATGCTTTACAATAGTATTGATCAAGATTATGATAGCATGTCACTTCAGAAATTATCCTTGTTATCGTTTACCTACTCGAGGGCGAGTAGGAACTAAGCTTGGGGATGCTTGATACGTCTCAAACGTATCCATAATTTTTTATGTTCCATGCTACTTTTATGATGATACTCACATGTTTTATACACATTATATGTCATTATTATGCATTTTCCGGCACTAACCTATTGACGAGATGCCGAAGAGCCGATTCTTTCGTTTTCTGCTGTTTTTGGTTTCAGAAATCCTACAAAGAAAATATTCTCGGAATTGGACGAAATCAACGCCCAGGGTCTTATTTTTCCACGAAGCTTCCAGAAGACCGAGGGAGAAACGAAGTGGGGCCACGGGGCGCAGACACCATAAGGCGGCGCGGCCTAAGGGGGCCCCGCGCCGCCCTGGTGTGTGGGGCCCCTGTCAGCCCTCCGACTCCGCCCTTCCGCCTACTTAAAGCCTTCGTCGCGAAAACCCCAGTACCGAGAGCCACGATACGGAAAACCTTCCAGAGACGCCACCGCCGCCAATCCCATCCCGGGGGATTCAGGAGATCGCCTCCGGCACCCTGCCGGAGAGGGGAATCATCTCCCGGAGGTCTCTTCATCACCATGACCGCCTCCGGATCGATGTGTGAGTAGTTCACCCCTGGACTATGGGTCCATAGCAGTAGCTAGATGGTTGTCTTCTCCTCATTGTGCCATCATGTTAGATCTTGTGATCTGCCTATCATGATCAAGATCATCTATTTGTAATGCTACATGTTGTGTTTGTTGGGATCCGATGAATATGCAATACTATGTCAAGTTGATTATCAATCTATCATATATGTTTTTTATATTCTTGCATGCTCTCCGTTGCTAGTAGAGGCTCTGGCCAAGTTGATACTTGTGACTCCAAGAGGGAGTATTTATGCTCGATAGTGGGTTCATGCCTCCATTGAATGCAGGACGAGTGACGGAAAGTTCTTAGGTTGTGGATGTGCTGTTGCCACTAGGGATAAAACATCGATGCTTTGTCTAAGGATATTTGTGTTGATTACATTACGCACCATACTTAATGCAATTGTCCGTTGTTTGCAACTTAATACCGGAAGGGGTTCGGATGATAACCTCGAAGGTGGACTTTTTAGGCATAGATGCATGCTCGGATAGCGGTCTATGTACTTTGTCGTAATGCCCTGATTAAATTTCATAGTACTAATCATGATATATGTATGTGCATTGTTATGCCTTCTTTATTTGTCAATTGCCCAACTGTAATTTGTTCACCCAACATGCTATTTCTTATCGGAGAGACACCACTAGTGAACTGTGGATCCCGGTCCATTCTTTACATCCGAAATACAATCTATCGCAAACTCCGTTCTTCAACTGTTCTTCGCAAACAACCATCATCATCCACACTATACATCTAATCCTTTGTTTACAGCAAGCCGGTGAGATTGACAACCTCACTTGTTGGGGCAAAGTACTTTGATTGTGTTGTGCAGGTTCCACGTTGGCGCCGGAATCCCTGGTGTTGCGCCGCACTACACTCCGCCACCAACAACCTTCACGTGTTCCTTGACTCCTACTGGTTTGATAACCTTAGTTTCTTACTGAGGGAAAATTTGTCGCTGTACACATCACACCTTCCTCTTGGGGTTCCCAACGGACGTCTGCTTTACACGCCATCAAGACAGTTTTCTGGCGCCGTTGCCGGGGAACTGAAGAAAAGCTACACCACAAAGATTTCTAACTCCCACGTCAACTACACGCCAGCACAACCCAATATGTTTATATTTCTGTTATTTACTGCTTTGTTGAGTCTTGGAAGTCATTACTACTGTAATGACCTCTCCTTATCATGTTTGTTTTGTTTTTGTGCCAAGAATTGCCTCTAATGGTAAGAAAGTGGTATTTGGGAGATTTACAATCTTGTTTACTGTTTCTGGTTCGTCACGAGAAAAATCGCCAAAAATCACCAGAACGTAAGTTTGAGCTGCCAATTTACGAGCATCTTCCCCAGGTATGTATCTAACTTTCATTAGTTCAGAGTTTTTCGAGTTACGCAACGTAACTATTTTAAAAAATCAATTTTTACGAACTATTCTGTTTTGACAGATTCTTGCACTGTTTTGCATTTGCATCTTTTTGCCCACCTTTTTGAGTCCTCTTGATCAAAGAACCTTATTGAAGTTGTGCTACAGTAGCTAATGCTTATTAAAATGCTTTTCATATGTCATACTGAACTTTGTAGTTTTGATTAATATTATCATTGCACTAACGCTGCTAATGAGATTTGTGATGAGTTTTGTACGAAGGAAATTTTGAAGTGTAGGAAAGAAGAATGATGAGATGAGATGAAGAATGGACAAAAGCTCAAGCTTGGGGATGCCCATGTCACCCCAAGATATATTCAAGAAGTACAAGCGTCAAAGCTTGGGGATGCCTAAGGCATCCCCTTCTTCATCAATAAAAATATCAGGTCTTGTTTCTGTTCACTATATTTTTATTGCTTCATATACTATGTGTTATTCTTGGAGCGTCTTTATTTTCTGTTGTGTATTTTATTTTCAATAAAGTGGGCACCATCATACCATGTTTGTTTGGGAGAGAGATACGCTCCGTTTTAATTGTATGAACGCTCTAGTTTTCACTCTTATTGTTCAACGAGCGTTTTATTTTTGCTAGTATTGCGTTTAGCTCTGGTTTTTCACTTCTATTTTGTTCAGAGCTTGTTAGTATGCTTCAGTTATATATGATTAGCTCTCTGATCTTTAATGAATATTATAAATGAGAGTTGTTTCAAATAAGTTGATTGGTGTTGGATACGAGTAAAAAAGTTTCATATTAATAGTGATGCAAATGGAAGATCTCCTCTGATGTTTCAATTGGGTTGAATTGATCATTTAGTTTAGACTTTTAATATCACCATATGATTTAATTAATAAGTTTTGTCGCTATGCATGATTATGACCATTATTGCTCTCTTAGTTGGTCGCTATCTTTTTTTTGCTAGCCTTCATTCTGTACTGAGTATGATCTCTACTCGTGCATCCAACCACCAAAAACCAAAATATGCCAAAAGTGTCCACCATACCTACCTATATGTGGTATTTCACCGCCACTCCAAGTAAATTTACATGTGCTACCTTTAAAACCTTCAAAATAATTCCTTGTTTTTGCAATACATAGCTCATGGGAAAGTAGCCTAAAAAATATTGTGGTGAGGAATATGTCACTTATGTATCTTAGTTCTTATAAGCTGCTTGTTGTGTGGCAACCATGTCGACATGGGGACACCGTCATCATATTTTTGATAAATATCATGTGAGTTACTATGCATATCCGTCTTGTCTGAAGTAAAGGAGATAACCATGATAAAAGGTTAGAGTATGCATATTGTTAGAGAAGAACATTGGGCCGCTAACCAAAGTCATGTTTACATGGTGGAAGTTTCAGCATGGACATTAAAACCTCAAAAATCTCTTATGAGAAATTTATGTTGCCAAAAGCTTTAAGCTTAAAGAGGAGTCCATTTGTCTGTTGTCCATGTTGTCCCGGTATGGATGTCTGATGGCGTGTATTTCACACGTTCATTGGGCAACCCCAAGAGGAAGGTATGATGCGCACAACAACAAGTTTTCCCTCAGAAAGAAACCAAGGTTTATCGAACCAGGAGGAGCCAAGAAGCACGTTGAAGGTTGATGGCGGCGGGATGTAGTGCGGCGCAACACCGGAGATTCCGGCGCCAACGTGGAACCTGCACAACACAACCAAAGTACTTTGCCCCAACGAAACAAGTGAGGTTGTCAATCTCACCGGCTTGTCTGTAACAAAGGATTAACCGTATTGTGTGGAAGATGATTGTTTGCGAGAGAAAACGAGTAAAACAAGTATTGTAGCAGATTTGTATTTCAGTATTAAAGAATGGACCGGGGTCCACAGTTCACTAGAGGTGTCTCTCCCATAAGATAAAAGCATGTTGGGTGAACAAATTACAGTCGAGCAATTGACAAATAGAGAGGGCATAACAATGCACATACATGACATGATAAGTATAGTGAGATTTAATTGGGCATTACGACAAAGTACATAGACCGCCATCCAACTGCATCTATGCCTAAAAAGTCCACCTTCAGGTTATCATCCGAACCCCTTCCAGTATTAAGTTGCTAACAACAAACAATTGCATTAAGTATGGTGCGTAATGTAATCAATAACTACATCCTCGGACATAGCATCAATGTTTTATCCCTAGTGGCAACAGCACATCCATAACCTTAGGGGTTTCTGCACTCCCCGCATTCACGGAGACATGAACCCACTATCGAGCATAAATACTCCCTCTTGGAGTTACTAGCATCAACTTGGCCAGAGCCTCTACTAATAACGGAGAGCATGCAAGATCATAAACAACATATATGTAATAACTTGATAATTAACATGACATGGTATTCTCTATCCATCGGATCCCGACAAACACAACATAGAGTATTACAGATAGATGATCTTGATCATGTTAGGCAGCTCACAAGATCCGACAATGAAGCACAATGAGGAGAAGACAACCATCTAGCTACGCTATGGACCCATAGCGGTAGGGGTGAACTACTCACTCATCACTCCGGAGGCGACCATGGCGGTGTAGAGTCCTCCGGGAGATGAATCCCCTCTCCGGCAGGGTGCCGGAGGAGATCTCCGAATCCCCCGAGATGGGATCGGCGGCGGCGGCGTCTCGGTAAGGTTTTCCGTATCATGGTTTTTCGCATCGGGGGTTTCGCGACGGAGGCTTTAAGTAGGCGGAAGGGCGAGTCGGGGGCCTGACGAGGGGGCCACACCATAGGGCGGCGCGGGCCCCCCTGGGCCGCGCCGCCATGTGGTGTCGCCACCTCGTGGCCCCACTTCGTATGTTCTTCGGTCTTCTGGAAGCTCCGTGGAAAAATAGGCCCCTGGGTCTTTGTTTTGTCCAATTCCGAGAATATTTCGTTACTAGGATTTCTGAAACCAAAAACAGCAGAAAACGAGAGCCGGCACTTCGGCATCTTGTTAATAGGTTAGTTCCAGAAAATGCACGAATATGACATAAAGTGTGCATAAAACATGTAGGTATCATCAATAATATGGCATAGAACATAAGAAATTATCGATACGTCGGAGACGTATCAGCATCCCCAAGCTTAGTTCCGCTCGTCCCGAGCGAGGTAAAACGATAACAAAGATAATTTCGAAGTGATATGCCATCATAACCTTGATCATACTATTTGTAAACATATGTAGTGAATGCAGCGATCAAAACAATGGTAATGACATGAGTAAACAAGTGAATCATATAACAAAGACTTTTCATGAATAGTACTTCAAGACAAGTATTAATAAGTCTTGCATAAGAGTTAACTCATAAAGCAATAAATCAAAGTAAAGGTATTGAAGCAACACAAAGGAAGATTAAGTTTCAGCGATTGCTTTCAACTTGTAAGATGTATATCTCATGGATAATTGTCAACATAGAGTAATATAACAAGTACAATATGCAAGTATGTAAGAATCAATGCACAGTTGACACAAGTGTTTGCTTCTTGAGGTGGAGAGAGATAGGTGAACTGACTCAACATAAAAGTAAAGAGAATGGTCCTTCAAAGAGGAAAGCATCGATTGCTATATTTGTGCTAGAGCTTTTATTTTGAAAACATGAAGCAATTTTGTCAACGGTAGTAATAAAGCATATGAGTTATGTACATTATATCTTACAAGTTGCAAGTCTCATGCATAGTATACTAATAGTGCCCGCACCTTGTCCTAATTAACTTGGACTACCGGATCTTTGCAATGCACATGTTTTGACCAAGTGTCACAATGGGGTACCTCCATGCCGCCTGTACAAAGGTCTAAGGAGAAAGCTCGCATTTTGGATTTCTCGCTTTTGATTATTCTCAACTTAGACATCCATACCGGGACAACATGGACAACAGATAATGGACTCCTCTTTAATGCATAAGCATGTGGCAACAATTATTATTCTCATATGAGATTGAGGATATATGTCCAAGACTGAAACTTCCACCATGATTCATGGCTTTAGTTAGCGGCCCAATGTTCTTCTCTAACAATATGCATGCTCCAACCATAAAGGTGGTAGATCTCTCTTACTTCAGACAAGACGGACATGCATATCAACTCACATGATATTCAACAAAGAATAGTTGCTGGCGTCCCCAAAAGCATGGTTATCGCACAACAAGCAACTTAATAAGAGATAAAGTGCATAAGTACATATTCAATACCACAATAGTTTTTAAGCTATTTGTCCCATGAGCTATATATTGCAAAGGTGAATGATGGAATTTTAAAGGTAGCACTCAAGCAATTTACTTTGGAATGGCGGAGAAATACCATGTAGTAGGTAGGTATGGTGGACACAAATAGCATAGTGGTTGGCTCAAGTATTTGGGATGCATGAGAAGTATTCCCTCTCGATACAAGGTTTAGGCTAGCAAGGTTATTTGAAACAAACACAAGGATGAACGGTACAGCAAAACTCACATAAAAGACATATGGTAAACATTATAAGACTCCATACCGTCTTCCTTGTTGTTCAAAACTCAATACTAGATGTTATCTAGACTCTAGAGAAACTAAATATGCAAACCAAATTAACAAGCTCTAAGTGTTTCTTCATTAATGGGTGCAAAGTATATGATGCAAGAGCTTAAACATGAGCACAACAATTGCCAAGTATCAAATTATCCAAGACATTTTAGAGTTACTACATGTAGCATTTTCCAATTCCAACCATATAACAATTTAACAAAGAAGAAACTTCGCCATGAATACTATGAGTAGAGCCTAAGGACATACTTGTCCATATGCTACAGAGGAGCGTGTCTCTCTCCCATAAAGTGAATGCAAGGATCCATTTTATTCAAACAAAACAAAAACAAAAACAAACGACGCTCCAAGCAAAGTGCATAAGATGTGACGGAATAAAAATATAGTTTCAGGGGAGGAACCTGATAATGTTGTCGATGAAGAAGGGGATGCCTTGGGCATCCACAAGCTTAGACGCTTGAGTCTTCTTATAATATGCAGGGGTGAACCACCGGGGCATCCCCAAGCTTAGAGCTTTCACTCTCCTTGATCATATTGCATCATACTCCTCTCTTGATCCTTGAAAACTTCCTCCACACCAAACTCGAAACAACTCATTAGAGGGTTAGTGCATAATAAAAATTCACATGTTCAGAGGTGACACAATCATTCTTAACACTTCTGGACATTGCATAAAGCTACTGGACATTAATGGATCAAAGAAATTCATCCAACATAGCAAAAGAGGCAATGCGAAATAAAAGACAGAATCTGTCAAAAACAGAACAGTCCGTAAAGATGGATTTTATTAGGCCACCAGACTTGCTCAAACGAAAATGCTCAAATTGAATGAAAGTTGCGTACATATCTGAGGATCATGCTCGTAAATTGGCTTAATTTTCTGAGCTACCTACGGGGAGATAGACCCAGATTCGTGACAGCAAAGAAATCTGGAACTGCGCAGTAATCCAAATCTAGTACTTACTTTTCTATCAAAGACTTTACTTGGCACAACAAAAACTCAAAACTAAGATAAGGAGAGGTTGCTACAGTAGTAAACAACTTCCAAGACACAAATATAAAACAAAAATACTGTAGTAAAAACATGGGTTGTCTCCCATAAGCGCTTTTCTTTAACGCCTTTCAGCTAGGCGCGAAAGTGTATCTCAAGTATTATCGAAGGGTGGTGCACCTACAGCGGGGTTTGGAGTTTTCTCAACCATGCATAGTATATTGGATACATAAGTTTCAGCGTCTCCCTTTTCATTAGTCTTGGGCTTGCTACTCTCATCGAACAAATTTTCGGGAACAAGCCAAGCATAGTTATGTTCTAGTGCATCATTCATAGCTAGGAGTTTACATGGTATTGGTGCTTTGATCTCTCCACCATCATTAGTATTTTTAGTGTACCTTATTCTATCCATATCCATTTTTTCAAGGAGACTAACAAAATTAGTATGAGAACCAAGCATATTAAATTTAGCAAAGACCTTTCTAGCCTCTCTTGCTAGACCACCAAATTCTCTAAGAAGGGTTTCTAAAACAAAATCTTTCTTTTCCCCCTCTTCCAAATCACCAAGTGTAAGAAACATGTGTTGGATTATAGGATTGAGATTAACAAATTTAGTTTCCAACATGCGAACTAAGGCAGCGGCAGCAATTTCATAAGTGGGAGCAAGTTCTACCAAGTGTCTATCTTCAAAATCTTCGAGTGGTACTGACATGAGTGAAAAATTCTTCTATATTGTTTCTCCCAATTATAGACCCGCGTCCTACCGGTATGTTCTTTGTGGTAAAATTAAAAGGAAACATGATGAATCAAGTAAAGTAAATGCAAGTAAACTAATTTTTTTGTGTTTTTGATATAGCAAACAAGACAATAAATAAAGTAAAGCTAGCAACTAATTTTTTTGTGTTTTGATATAATGCAGCAAACAAAGTAGTAAATAAAATAAAGCAAGACAAAAACAAAGTAAAGAGATTGAGAAGTGGAGACTCCCCTTGCAGCGTGTCTTGATCTCCCCGTCAACGGCGCCAGAAAATGTGCTTGATGGCGTGTATTTCACACGTTCGTTGGGCAACCCCAAGAGGAAGGTATGATGCGCATAGCAGCAAGTTTTCCCTCGGAAAGAAACCAAGGTTTATCGAACCGGGAGGAGCCAAGAAGCACGTTGAAGGTTGATGGCGGCGGGATGTAGTGCGGCGCAACACCAGAGATTTCGGCGCCAACGTGGAACCTGCACAACACAACCAAAGTACTTTGCCCCAACGAAACAGTGAGGTTGTCAATCTCACCGGCTTGCTGTATCAAAGGATTAACCGTATTGTGTGGAAGATGATTGTTTGCAGAGAAAACAGTAAAACAAGTATTGTAACAGATTTGTATTTCAGTATTAAAGAATGGACCGGGGTCCACAGTTCACTAGAGGTGTCTCTCCCATAAGATAAAAGCATGTTGGGTGAACAAATTACAGTCGGGCAATTGACAAATAGAGAGGACATAACAATGCACATACATGACATGATAAGTATAGTGAGATTTAATTGGGCATTACGACAAAGTACATAGACCGCCATCCAATCGCATCTATGCCTAAAAAGTCCACCTTCGGGTTATCATCCGAACCCCTTCCAGTATTAAGTTGCTAACAACAGACAATTGCATTAAGTATGGTGCGTAATGTAATCAATAACTACATCCTCGGACATAGCATCAATGTTTTATCCCTAGTGGCAACAGCACATCCATAACCTTAGGGGTTTCTGTCACTCCCCAGATTCACGGAGACATGAACCCACTATCGAGCATAAATACTCCCTCTTGGAGTTACTAGCATCAACTTGGCCAGAGCCTCTACTAATAACGGAGAGCATGCAAGATCATAAACAACACATATGTAATAACTTGATAATTAACATGACATGGTATTCTCTATCCATCGGATCCCGACAAACACAACATAGAGTATTACAGATAGATGATCTTGATCATGTTAGGCAGCTCACAAGATCCGACAATGAAGCACAATGAGGAGAAGACAACCATCTAGCTACTGCTATGGACCCATAGCAGTAGGGGTGAACTACTCACTCATCACTCCGGAGGCGACCATGGCGGTGTAGAGTCCTCCGGGAGATGAATCCCCTCTCCGGCAGGGTGCCGAAGGAGATCTCCAGAATCCCCCGAGATGGGATCGGCGGCGGCGGCGTCTTAGTAAGGTTTTCCGTATCGTGGTTTTTCGCATCAGGGGTTTCGCGACGGAGGCTTTAAGTAGGCGGAAGGGCGAGTCGGGGGCCGGACGAGGGGCCACACCATAGGGCGGCGCGGGCCCCCACGGGCCGCGCCGCCATGTGGTGTCGCCACCTCGTGGCCCCACTTCGTATGTTCTTCGGTCTTCGGAAGCTCCGGTGGAAAAATAGGCCCCTGGGTCTTTGTTTCGTCCAATTCCGAGAATATTTCGTTACTAGGATTTACTGAAACCAAAAACAGCAGAAAACGGAAGCGGCACTTCGGCATCTTGTTAATAGGTTAGTTCCAGAAAATGCACGAATATGACATAAAGTGTGCATAAAACATGTAGGTATCATCAATAATATGGCATAGAACATAAGAAATTATCGATACGTCGGAGACGTATCAATGTCTAAGTTGAGAATAATCAAAAGAGATAAATCCAATGCGGACTTTCTCCTTAGACCTTTGTACGGGTGGCATGAAGGTACCCCTTTGTGAAACTTGGTTGAAACATATGTAATGCGATGATAATCCATGGAAATCCGTGCTAATTAGGACAAGGTGCGGGCACTATTAGTATTCGGTGCATGAGGCCTGCAACTTATAGGAAGTTTTATACATAACCTATATTACTTATTGCTACCGTTGACACAATTGCCTCTCTTAAAATTTTATATCTCTATGTTTTCAAAATAAAAATCTCTAGCACATGTTTAATCTCTGCTTCCCTCTGCGAAGGGCCATTCTTTTACTTTTATGTTGAGTCTCATCTTCTAAATTATATGTACCGTCTTATGAGAGCGTAGTTGTCATTCTTAGTTCTATGTGCATGGTCCCAAAATTATTATTGATTGAATCATGAATGTGTTATTACTTGTTCTTAAATTATTTGTATCTAGTCATCCTTTGAATTTTGAAGGTGCATGTCACCTCAAAAATTATTCTTTTTATCACTTACCTACTCGAGGACGAGCAGGAGTTAAGCTTGGGGATGTTGATACGTCGCAAACGTATCTATAATTTTTGATATTCCATGCTTGTTTTACACTAATTACTATATATTTTAAGGGACTAACCTATTAATAGTTGCAAAAGTGCACAAGTTCTTGGTTCCAACTTTGTTGTGCAGGAAATAGGAAAATATGGAAAGAAATAGCTCATTATGGTGAAATCTGGAATTTCCCGGAATCTGTCCCTGCTGAACACTTTTCAAAGATCGCTTCGAAAATCCATCAAAACGACGTCCAATGGAAAAGTCGTAAACTACAAAGTTGTAGAGAATTTCAAACCAAACAATTTGGACATCTTATTCGTCCAGAACGGACAACGGATGCATCCGGCAGAGCAGAATTACTGCGGAGGTTCGTGCAGTCTCGGGACTCCGAAAGTTGGTGACGTATTTGACACAAACTCTTTCCATACCTGGATATTTCGGCACAGCCACGAATTGTGAGGCTCATGAAGGACAGAGGAGAGTCCTAGGAAGGTTCTAGTGGTGCCCAAGAGCCCTTGGATCAAAGGGGCATCCATCCCATGGCCTAGATTGCATCTCCAACACTATATATTGATGGGAAACCCTATTTTTGGAGCCCCCCTAGCATTGTCACGAAAATCCTCCTCCTTGGCAGCAGTCAAGGAGGGGGAAACACTCATCTACACCAGCACCAACTCAAGGAAGAAGAAGGCTAAGGGGCGGCGCTCCCCCATGATGCCGGCGGTGGGGAAGGAGTCCCCCGCGCCGCCGTCGCCGCCGCCCACGCCTCCGCCTCCCGGCGCTCCTCGCCGAGCCCTCCAACATCTTCACCGCCATCTCCATCACCAACTCCTCATTGTATTCAGTGGTCCATCCTCTCACAAACCCCTGTAACGCCCTATGTAAACATGGTGTTTGATGCTATAAGTTATAATCCTATGATCTATGTCATATTGCCATAATTTATTTGTTCTTTGATTGATTGGTTGTTTCTCTTTGGTTCATTAGAGTTGTATGTTGATATGTTACCGTCCTTGGTGCCCATTATATTTGTGCGCGCATGGATCAAGCACCATAGGGTTGGTAGTACTTGTATACTAGAAGAGGGAAGTTCTACCGGAGTGACAGAAACCTAAGGACGCGAACCGGATAGTTGCATGTATGGGAGTAAGAGGACCATTTATTTAAGGCTATGGTTGGGGAAACCTTAATGCTTGCTAGTATTTACGGATGTTTGCTAGCAAGCCAATCATATAGTACTTGTAATCCCGGAGGGAGAGCATGTATATTTAGCCTCTCCTACATAGAAAGCTGCATCGAAGACATTGAACCCAAGATCTTCACTAATTGATCTTGGACAAAGCCACCACTATTACCACCGCCTTTCCACACTCATGGTACTGCTAGTTTAGTTTGTTTTATTGCTACAACACTAACATTTATTCCGTGTATTTTATTGTTCTGCAAAGTCACCTCTCATACCCGTTATCGCTCTAGTTTTATTTCCTAGATATTGCAAACGCTTAGTGTGCGTAGAGTTGTATCAGTGGTTGATAGAATTTGAGAGAATGTTTATCCTATCTTTAGCTTCTCGTTGGGTTCGACACTCTTACTTATCGAAAAGGCTACACACGATCCCCTATACTTGTGGGACATCAACATGCTTTACCATAAACCATTTTATAAGGAGACATAACCATAGGATTTTTAAAAGCAATTCTATAAGCCCACAAAGCATCATTAATTTTGGTTGCCCGATCAGACCTAGCTTTATTGACTCTCTTTTCTAAAATGAGTTTGATTTCCCTATTACTTAGTTCAACTTGATCACTAGTTTGAGGGTCATATGGGGATGCTACCCTATGATTGACACCATACTTTGCTAAAGTTTTCCTAAAGACTCCATGCATAAAATGATAATCACCATAAGTAATTAAAAATCTAGGTACTCCAAAGCTGGGAAAGATGATATCCTTAAGCATCTTCATTGTTGTAGCATGATCTGCACTTTTTGTTGGAATTGCTTCCACCCACTTTGTAACATAGTCCGCTGCAACCAAAATGTGAGTGTGTTTTGTTGTTGATGACGGGAACGGTCCTATAAAGTCAAATCCCTATACATCACGTTAACATTTGTCACAAGGTTTAACATAGTTAGCACAATATTTAAATAAAATAGCCAATAAAAGCCAGACTGTAATACCTTTACAGCTGTGCGGTCTCCTGCATGATGTCCTCCATAAAAACGGTCATGACGGTCTTTTATGATATCCCGCTGCTCAAATTCAGGCACACAATGTCTATTTATACCATATACACTTTTCTTATAAAGGAATTGATCATCCCAAAAGTAATTTCTAAAATCATAAAAGAATTTCTTTCTTTGTTGGGAAGTGAAGTGTAGTGTCATAACTTTCCCAACAATGAAGTTACCATAATCAGCAAACCATGGAGATGGGGTACTCTAGCACTAGAAGGGGCAAACCAGCCTTGGTCATCATATCCATCTCGTACTCAACTTTATACATAACTTCCCAATTACGGAATGGTGCGGTTGATAGAACCTAAAAACTTTCTCATTTTGTCTCAATAGTGGGCCAGAGCACTATGATACAATAAGTCAATACAATACTCCTCATCATCGTCAATTTTAATCTGAGAAATAGCAGTAACATAACCACTTCTACAATATTTCCTACCCATTTATCATATATATTGTTATAGGAAGCGTTCACATCAAAAGATTCATCAAGTATAGGTTCACGAGATTGAAGATCAACATCGAATAGAGTGTTTTTAGCCACAACAATATGGAATCAAGGATAACCTTGGAACCCATAGCACAATTTTATGGTGTTCTAT
Organism: Lolium rigidum; assembly: GCF_022539505.1. Classification (NCBI taxonomy): domain Eukaryota; kingdom Viridiplantae; phylum Streptophyta; class Magnoliopsida; order Poales; family Poaceae; genus Lolium; species Lolium rigidum. The sequence goes on along the minus strand of NC_061509.1, from coordinate 237,556,623 downwards.
GTTTTCTAATTTTATGGGTTTCTTTTCTATATGCTAGATGCTGAAAATAAAACTAAGTGTAAATAGGAAGAGAAGCTTAGTGTTGCGCTGGCCAACAATGACGCAAGAAATGCGCTTGATTACCCGCACCCACCCAAGTGCAAGGGATCATTTTATCACAATGATATGAACTGAGTTTTCGATCCTACGAGAAGTTGAAGGCAAAATATATATTCGCCAAGACCCTATAACCCATTTGTATGGGTGTCCGTGCAAAGCAATAATCTATAGAATGCAAGTGTCTTTTCTCTACTCGCTACTACTTAATTGTTGAGCCTTTGACTACGAGCTTGTGTTTGAAAACCAGGTAAAGAGTGAGGAAGTGGCAATCCCAAGGGAGTGCTTGTTCTAGGTAAATGGTTGCTCCATTCATTTTGGTTATCTATAAGTGAAGCATAATATTTATATCAGCTATATGACTAGTTCCAGCAATGATGTACATGGTACATACAATCGGCGTTGCCACACGCCTCATGAGATAGACAAACAAGACATTATGAACTATATAATTGACTTGCTGAATTAAGACTAACTCTAACCATCACATTAGCATTAGCTTTTGACATAAAAGATAAAATCTATGTTCACATGTGCATAAGAAATTACACTCATATAGATTGATCTAAAGAACACATGACTGAACAAGAAGAAGAATTATTACGACATAATGTCCAACCACCGCCAAGTTTAAAAGTCATCATGCTTGGTCATCCGAATCTTTTAAGGTGCGTGAAACCTGAAACCATAACCTACGTCCACAAAGCCGTAAATATGCCGTCAGCTACGAGATGCCCTTTCATTTATTGCCATTCCGATGGCATGGATGATGACACTACTATACATCTGTAACATGAGCTTCCTTCTTCCCCTGTGATACATTTGCCAAAGATAGCTTGCCTACAAAGTTCGTTGAGAGGCTTCCAAAGTAGAGGTCCCCGTTGTACTCCGTTACCGATGTGATGAAATTGATCACTTTGCCTGCAGAGTCGTCGAGCACACGGATGATGTCGCCATTCTCTGATACCTGCACCACCATAGCCCCCTTGGCCGTTGCCATGATCCTGTCGACGAGCGCCGGGAACGAAGCAACAACTCTCTTTGTCCAGGTCCAGCGGGTAACCAGGTCTAGCAACGGCGACCTCAGCTGCATTTTTGGAAGGCAAAGAATCACGAGATGGTGCTTAATTTTGGAGTCGCCAGACCATACATCTACTGATATCGAAGCTGCAGGTGACGAGACAGAGCCTATGGCAATAGGTGTAACCATACCTGGTGAATGGCGATCCAGAAGGATCCGTCTGAAGCTAGACGGATGTTATCCGGACACCCCGGGAGGTCCTGGACGAACGTGTCCGCCAGGCCAGCTTTGTCCCCTTTCAGCCACTGCCTGGAGCATCTGAACCTGCATACGTACGGCCGGCACACAGAGTTGCATCAGCAACGAGCTGGTGCTGCAAGCTAGGTTGCGAGCTGCTTCATAAGAAGTGAAGTGCGATGGAGCTGTTCGCTTCAGGTACGTACCCGCCCGACTCACACACGACGACGAAGGCCTCGTCCCGCGACAGGGCGACGCCATTGGCGAAGGCTAGGTTGTCGAGCTCGACGGACGCGTCGCCGGTACGGGGGTCGTACTTGAGGAGACGGCCGGTGGGGCGGGACTCGATGTAGGCGAGGAACCACTGGTCGAAGCCGAACCTGGTGCAGGCGTCGCTGAAGTAGACCGTGCCATCGGCTGCCTCGATGGCGGCGTCGGCAAACCTGAGGATTTGGGGCGCGGCCGGAAGGGGCAGGCAAAAACAATAGGTACAGGTATGTAGGCAACACTGCAAGTTTCCATCCCCGTAATCAAAGACGAAGCAAACCTAATCGTGGAGCCCTGGACCGTCGATGCAAGAATCGTCACGCGTTTTTCTTCAACCCTCAGTAATCCCTGCCAAATTCACACCGATTCAAGCTGCTGAAAACTAAATTATCGTCACGCCCAAACGATGAAATGGCCATTCGATGCTGCTTTAGCTAGGCCCGTGGAGAAAAAAAAAAAGTAGTACCTTGTGGGCGTCGCAGACGATCATGCTGCCGTCGGCGGACGGCGCGATCCCGAGCAGGCCCGTGCCGCCGACGAACCGCCACTGCTCCCAGGACCCGTTGGGGTGCATCCTCTGCAACCATCCATCCCTGGTCGCCGTGTACAACGTCCCGCCCGCCGCCGCGTCCACGTACACGTCCTCTGGCGCGATCAGCCCCGGCTCGCCAAGCTTCTCCAGCCCCTGCATCCGTACAGGCAATATGGCACCATGGATCAGGCAACATGGCACGGCAAGAACGTACGCGGCGCCCGAGAGTCGTAGCGGAGATACTGAACCTGGAGGAGGTTATTGGGAGGGTAGCGAGCGGCGGGCAGGGGCGGCGATGGGACTGGCTGGATGGGACAGTTAAGCACGACGTGCAGTGGTTTGCATCTTTGCGGCGTGTCAGTTTCAGCTGGTTTAGTGATAGGCGACGAAATGGGAGTGGTCCAAATAGCACCGCGTTTCTGTGGAAAGCTGTGCGGCATGTTAGGAACTCACGACCACAAGAACCGATCGGTTGCCCGGCCCGATCGATGTACGTGTCTCGGCTGCTACCATGGGCATCCACAACCTAGCTTCTATAGTTAGTCAAACATACGCGTTCCTGTCTGCCGTGGAGTCCGTGGCCCCAACTCTATCGCGGTGACCTTCAGAAAGCAACTGGAAACTGAATAGAATTGCATATTTGTTCATAATCGCCGCGGGATACTCAGATGTGCGATCGATGTACCAGAAGAAAAAAATGAGCTTCCAGGGGCTGGTTTTTTATCCGTATTATAAAAACGACAAGCAAATAACGAAGAACGATAAAGAAAAATATCGTGCAGACACGAGATTTAACTTGAAAACCCCTTCCAACAGAGAAGACGAAAAAACCATGAGCGCCAGCCAACAAAACTTCACTATATCGGAGAGTGCTTACAAACGCTGTAGGTTATCTTATAATCTGATAAACTCTAGCCGGCGGCTTACAAGATGTATATATAGGCGGTGCCATCGATCCGTACCACGGGGGCCTGCCGCCCCCGCACCCCCCTTCGCAGACATCCCTGTAGGGCACCCCTTCAGCCCTAGCCTCCTTTTAGTATATGAATTTGGATCACATTATAACAATCCGTGGATGATCATGTCGCCCTCTCACCTCTCAGTACCTGGCGAGACTTAAGTCTAACAAGCAGAAACTGAATAGAATCCCTATTCTGAGGTGATTGTCAACCTTAAAATAAAGAGTTGGTTTCTTTTTCTTTTAAGTTGTACTAGCTATCAGTGGATTGCACCGGGAGAAAGAAGTACCATAACGATGAGGCGTTGTCAGACTCGTGGGCCTTCCTCCTCGAGTACACCTTGCATCATGTTTGTTCTCCACCAATCTAAAAATTCACATAAAAAACTATAATCTAGAATACAACAATTATAAAAGCGGTTCAACATCGTATATACAACTAACAGCAGAGTATTAGATGAATCTATAAATCAAGCGTGAACTACTCATTTGGCAAAAGAGCCCAAGTGCCATACCACTGGTATCCTGAAGCAAAGAAATTCCAGTGCTAAACTAATCTACTACCAACTCGTCAATCCCGTTGGCAGTGGAGGAGTTAAAGGTCGATCAATTATAGATGCAATATTACACCATGGGATCCAAACTTATGAAGGTTGTGCAGCTCCTAATTTCTGGCTTTCATTCTGTAAAATACCACCGGTACAACATAGTTACGTAGTATGTGAACATCGCTTCTCATACATGCATGTACTATTAAAAAATACAGAAAAAATAAGGATGAACTGAGACGACTTTGATTGATTACACAGTGGAATTTTGGGTTTGCTTAAATTAAGAACAACAAAAGGACAACAAACCTAATAATAAACGGGAGAAAGAAATGAAGGTTATTTGCTTTGTACATAAATTACGAGATGAAGCCTTATGCCTAGCAAGAGGATGACTTTGTTTGGAACTCACACATGTCACGAAACCTTATCTATTTTTGTTGTTGATTTCTCTGTCAAATAGAACAAATCAACAGTACACGTGTACGATGTCAGGTGAAGAAATCTATCAGCTGCGGGGGTTCAGTAACATGCACGCTAGGAAATCCATCACAGGTTATTGAAAAACAAACCTATCAACCGCAGGAGTTCAGACGACACGTCCATCAGGTACGGGATTTCAGACGACATGCGGTGCGAGAGTTCAGAGCTCATACCATGCGTGAGTTCGCTGGCATTTTCCGCTGGGCGGTGGCCGAAGAATACATTAATATTTGCTAGTTGTTCATTAGCAAAGCTATCATTAATAGAAATAGGTTTACCAGAATGTTTTCCATTCTAGATAAGTAATCAGCTACCAGACTGTACTCACCTTTCCTATCAACAATGTGCAAGTCGAATTCTTAAAACAGGAGAACCCATATAACAAGTCTAGACTTAGTATCTTTCTAATTCATAAGATATTTAATAGCAGAGTGATCAGGGAGGTGGCATTTTGGCACACGCGTGCATATGCACCCATTATAGAAAATAATAAAAAATAATTTTAGAAATGTAAAAAAAAATCTGACATAAATTTTTTCTTATACATTGTGACATCCTATGTTCGTTCACAAGTTTTCGTGGAAAAATAACATTTTATGTGGTGTGTACAAAAAAGACAAAAAAAATGTCTTGTACGTAGTCGTGTTACAGCATTAAAATTTGTCTTTTTTACAGGAGCCACAGAAAAATGTTTTTTTCTTTTGAAAACTTGTGTACCAACATAAAATGTCTAGATGTACATGTAAAAATTTAGTTTAGAATTTTTTAATACTTTAAAATGTGGATTCACATAATGGGAGCATATGCTCCTATGAGCCAAAGTGCATTTCCCAGTGATCAGAGTGTACTATGACTTATCACATATAAAGATCACAACTAGAAATTCTTTTTTACTGGTAGCATAGTTTAGCGCCATCAAGAGTTTTGCTAGCATAGTATATGAAATTTAGTTTCTTATCAACTCTTTGGCCTAAAACATCACCTACAACATAGTCACTAGCATCACACATGATTTCAAATTGCAAATTCGAATTAGGAGACTGAATTATGAGAGTACTTATCAAAGCATTCTTTAAGATATTAATAGACTCTACACACTCATCATTAAAAGAGAATGGAACATATTTTTGCAAAAGGTTAGTCAATTAGAGGCTTTGACATTTTGGAAAAGTCTTTGATAAATTTTCTATAAAGACTTGCATGTCCAAGAAAACTTCTTATACCTTTAATATCCCTCGGATATGGTAGCTTCTCTATGGCTTCTATCTTAGTGTGGTCCACTTCAATGCATCTTCTCTGAAACTCGGTGTCCAAGAACAACACCTTTTATCACCATGAATGGGAAAAGTCGATGTCCAAGAACAACACCTTTTATCACCATGAAATGGCACTTTTCCCAGTTTAGGACTAAGTTTTGATCCTCACAATGCTGCAAAACTTTGTTAAGATTGAAGAAGCAATTATTGAAAAAAGGTACCATACACAGAAAAATCATGCATGAATACTTCCATACTTTTCTCAATATAATCAGCAAATATAGCATTCATGCATCTTTGAAAAGTAGCAGGAGCATTGCACAAACGAATGTCATTCTCCTATAAGCAAAAGTATCGAAGGTACATTTGAAGATCGTCTATTCCTGATCATTGATGGTGTTGCCGTGAGAGTTGGCAATGATGCTTGACACCGTTGGGGAACCCCAAGAGGAAGGTGTGATGAGCACAACAGCAAGTTTTCCCTCAGTAAGAAACCAAGGTTTAATCGACCAGTAGGAGAAAGGCGTGACTTCTGAAGGTGTTGCTAGCTGACTATTAGCAGGGCGCACTACCGGCGTCAGCAACAACGTGGAACCTGCACACAACACAACCAAAATATTTTCGCCAACTCACAGTGAGGTTGTCAATCTCACCGGTTTTGCTGAACACAAAGGATTAAACGTATCGAGTGGAAGGAGATGTTTGCAGTGGAATTAAAGAGAACAGTGCTTGCAGAAAGTAAACTGAACAAGATTGCAGTGGATGAATTTATCAGTGTAAAAGAAAGGACCGGGGTCCACAGTTCACTAGAGGTCTCTCTCTATAAAGATAATCTTGATCATGATAGGTATCCCACAAGATCTAAACATGAGGGACAAATTGGAGAAGACAACCATCTAACTACTTATATGGACCCGTAGTCCAGGGATGAACTACTCACACATCACTTCGGAGGTAGGCATGGCGATGTAGAGTCCTATGGTGATGATCTCCCTCTCCGGCAGGGTGCCGGGAAGAGCTTTAGAACCCTCCCGAGCTAGGGTCTGCGATGGCGGCCTCGATGGAACTTTTCATGGATGTAGGCTCGGGTGTTTAGGTGTTTCCCGAGATCGTGAATAAATAGGCGAAAGGGCGAGGTCGGTGGAGGCCAGGGTGGCCCACACCACCCCTTGGCGTGGGCCTAGACCTAGCCGCGCCAAGGCATGGTCTGGCCGCCCTGTGCCTCCCCTTTGTCTCCCCTCTGGACACTATCTTCGTTACGGCAAAATATTGACTTCAGATTTTGTTTCGCCCAATCCCGAGAATATTTCATGTACAACTTTTCTAAAATACAAAACAGCAAAAAACATGGAACTGACACTGTGGCATCTTGTTAATAGGTTAGTGCTGGAAAATGTATAAAAGTGCAACGAAGTGTAAGCAAAACATATATAAATTGGTGTAAAACAAGCATTGAGCATCAAAAATTATAGATACGTTTGTGACGTATCAAGCATCCCCAAGATTAACTCTTGCTCATCCTCGAGTAGGTAAGTGATAACAAAATATTTTTTGAGGTGAAATGAAGTCAACACAATCTTGATCAAGTTATTGTAAAGCATTTTAAGTTGGGATCAAAGTACTCTAAACATAGGCATGATAGATATAATTCTAACAATAGAACTTAGCAACTATGTTATAACATGAGAAGTAACTCAAACAAAGGATCATGAATAATTGTGCATTGAAAGCAACTGTTTATTTATGAGCATAGATAAAACATAGCAAAGTGGTACTCAACATGTCCTTTATGAATTAGCAAAACATAAATGCTAGGACACCTTTAAAGTTCAAAGGGTGACTAGATACAAGTAATTTGAGAACAAGCAATAGCATAATCATGAATCAATCAATAATAAATTTGGGACTATACACATTATACTAAGAATGACAACTATGCTCTCTTAATTGGTGCGTAAAGAAGAAGATGAAGACTCAACATAAAAGTAAAAGAAAAGCTCTTTGTAGAGGAAGCAAGATTAACAATTTTTATAAACATTCCAAAAAAGTATGGTACTCATTAGCTTTGAACTCTCATTACCCCTATCATAAGAATCTTGAATGGTTAAAGTTAATGTGAGGGCAAATATGAGTAATATGTTTGAAAAATCACAAGTTGATAATCCCGTTCCCCTTGAATACGAGTACCTAAACCTCATGCTACTCAACTTAGGTCCTAAATAAGTTCTTGTCATTGTAAGTATACATGTATCATCGATAATACAAACGGGTAGCTCCCGCCCCATGATATGGAAGTACTCTTGCATAGGAGAAATCCCATGCCAAAATGACAAGACAAACAGACAATGAGCATCTCAACAATGTTTTTATTTACTATAGGTATAGCTTTTTATTGAGGATGCTTCATAGAATACTCACTATGGTTCGCTGTAAATTTCCACCATGAATGATGCATGGCTTAAATTGGCGGCCCAGTCGTTTCTCTAACATATATGCAAACTCCATGGAGTTTCAAGTTTCCATTTTATTTCGCACCGCTAGACATTCATAAACAACAGAACATGGCATCAACTAAATAGGAATAAGTGCAATGTTGAAAGTGTTCTCCATGAAAGCATGGTTATGCTAACTCCCAACTCGCAATTTGCAAACATATAGACTTCATAAGATAGTCACAATAGCTCGGGAAATGCACTTTGGCTCATAGGAGCATTTGCTCTCATTATGTGAATCCACATTTTGAAGTGTCAAAAAATTCTAAACTAATTTTTTACATGTACATCTAAACATTTTATGTTGGTACACAAATTTTCAAAAAAAGAAAAAAAATTTGTGGCTCCTGTAAAAAAGGCAAATTTTGATGTTGTAACACGACTACATACATCATATTTTTTTGTCTTTTTTGTACACACCACACAAAATGTTGTTTTTCCACGAAAACTTGTGTACGAACATAGAATGTCACGATGTATACCAAAAAATTTATGTCAATTTTTTTTAACATTTTTAAATTAATTTTTAATTATTTTATATAATGGGAGCATTTGCTCCTATGAGCCAAAACGCCACCTCCAGCTCAAGTTATTAAGTGCAAGAAATTAAATGTGCCATCAAGTTCGCGAGAGCTTTACTAACTAATTTTTTCATGCCAAAATTTAATTTGGAAGATAAATAAAACCATGATGAACATACTTGGAATAGCAATAATGCTAGTAGGTAGATATGGTGGACACAATTGGCAAACTTTGGTTGTCTGGTGGTTGGATGCACGAGTAGAGTTCATACTCAGTACAGGCGAAGGCTAGCAAAAGACTGGAAGCGATCAACTAAGAGAGATATAATGACCAGAATCATGCATAGCGACAAAACATTATTAATCAAAGCATAAAGTGATATTACAAGTCAAAAACTAAATGATAATAGAGGCTTTAGTTGACTGGTTGTAGTCATAACATGATATAAGCATGTGCCAAGTCAACCCAATAAAGCATCAAAGGAGAATACCACAATATTAGCTTTGTATGATGGAAACAACACATGATTCTTTCAATAGCACATTAGGCACTCTCAGCTATTTGAGATAAGTCTTGCTACACCAAAAAATACTATGCATATAACAAGAAAAACATCCAACATGACATGCCAAAGTCTATGCCATAGTCTAGACAAGCTTTCTTTTGCATTACTATAAGCATGAAACATTGTACTCATCTCCAACACCAATCAACTTATTTGAAATAACTCTTAGAGATGAAAATCAATACGGACCAGAGAGATAATCATACATAAATAAAGAAAACTAACAAGCTCTGAACAAAATAAGAATGAAAAACCAAGAGCTAAACGCAATAGTAGCAAACTAGAACACTCGCAGAACAATAAGAGCGAAAATTAGAGCGTTCTATGCAATTAAATGGAGTGTGTCATTCTCCAAAACAAATATGTTGGGATCCAAACATATGCTACAACAAACAAAACTAAACTAAACTAAAAATAAAAATAAATACGCTCCAAGAACAACACATAGCGTATGAAGCAATAAAAATATAGCGCATAGAAAGATGATATGTTGCTTTGTTGATGAAGAGGGGATGCCTTGGGCATCCCCAAGCTTTGACACTTGTACCTCTTGGATATTTCTTGGGGTGACATGGGCATTCCCAAGCTTGAGCTTTTGTCCATTTTTCATCTCATTACATCATTATTATCTCCCTACACTTGAAAAATTCTTTCATACAAAACTTCACACAATTCTTATTAGCAGCATTAGTACAATCAAAATAATAAATCTACTTGGGTTCAATTATAACATATATCAAACATATATTAAAGCATAAGCTACTATAGCAACTTCTTAAAAAAGCTCTTTGATCAAAAGAACTCAGAAAAGAAAGATATTAAGAAGCAAATGCAAGTAGTGGCAGATATCTGCCAAAATAGAATAGGAGGTAAAGATCGATTTTTTTTAAAATCTTATGTTGCTCAGATCGAAAAGTGGTCACCTAACGAAAGTTAGAAAATAACCTGGGGCATATGCACAAAATTTGAAGCTCAAAATTTCGCTCTTGATTCTTGATGTGAATATGAATTTTTATGGTGACAGCACAAAAAGTAGCAGGGACATTCTCCTATAAGCAAAAGTATCGAAGGGACATGTGAAGATCGTTTGTTCCTGATCATTGATGGTCTTGCCTTGAGAGTTGGCAATGATGCTTGACACCGTTGGGGAACCCCAAGAGGAAGGTGTGATGAGCACAGTAGCAAGTTTTCCCCCAGTAAGAAACCAAGGTTTAATCGACCAGTAGGAGAAATGCGTGACTTCTGAAGGTGTTGCTAGCTGACTATTGGTAGGGCGCACTACCGGCGTCAGCAACAACATGAAACCTGCACACAACACAACCAAATACTTTTCCCCAACTCACTGTGAGGTTGTCAATCTCACCGGTTTTGCTGAACACAAATGATTAAACGTATCGAGTGGAACGAGATGTTTGCAATTGAATTAAAGAGAACATTGCTTGCAGAAAGTAAACAGAACATGATTGTAGTGGATGAATTTATAAATGTAAAAGAAAGGACGGGGGTCCACAGTTCACTAGAGGTGTCTCTCCATAAAGATAAATAACATGTTGGGTGAACAAATTACAGTTGGGTAATTGACAGAATAAAGACCATACATGCCAAGATGATTACTATGAGGTTCATTTGGGCATTACAACATAATACACTAATAATCCACCTTCCGGTTATCGTCCGAACCCCTTCCAGTATTAAGTTGCAAGCAACAGACTATTGCATTAAGCAATGTGTGTAAATTAAATAATAGAATTACCCTTGGATAAAACATTGTTGTTTTCTCCCTAGTAGAAACATCACATATACAATCTTAGAAGTTATTGTCAGTCTTCCAGAAAACTAGAGGCATGATCCTACTATCGAGCATAAATACTCCCTCTTGGAGTCACAAGCATTTACTTGGCCAGAGTATCTACTAGCAATGGAGAGCATGCAAGATCACAAATAACATATGACAAGAATATATAATCAATCTCGATATAGTATTCAATATTCATCGGATCCCAGCAAACACAACATGTAGCATTACATAAAGATGATCTTGATCATGATAGGAAACTCACAAGATCTAAACATGAGGCACAAATTGGAGACGACAACCATCTAGCTACTGTTGTGAACCCGTAGTCCAGGGATGAACTCAGGCATGACGATGTAGAGGCCTCAGGTGATGATCTCCCTCTCCGACAGGGTTTCGGGAAGAGCTTCAGAACCCTCCCAAGGTAGGGTCTGCGATGGCGGCCGTGATGGAACTTTTCATGGATGGAGGCTCGGGTGTTTAGGTTTTTCGCGAGATCGTGAATAAATCGGCAGAAGGGCAAGGTCAGTGGTGGCCAAGGTGGCCCACACCACCCTGATAACCCACAAGTATAGGGGATCGCAACAGTCTTCGAGGGAAGTAAAACCCAAATTTATTGATTCGACACAAGGGGAGGTAAAGAATACTTATAAGCCTTAACAACTGAGTTGTCAATTCAGCTGCACCTGGAAAAGCACTAGTAACAGGGGTGATGTGAAAGTAGCAGTGATATGAGAGCAATAGTAACAGTAACATAGCAACAGTAGTAGCAATATGAGAGCAATGGCACCAGAAAATAGTTGATACTACTTCCAATGACATATAGAACGAGTATATGATGATGAAAGATGGACCGGGGTTCCCAGCTATCTACACTAGTGGTAACTCTCCAATAACAAGTGTTGGGTGAACAAATTACAGTTGGGCAATTGATAGGATTGAAATAGCATTAAGACAGAACATCAAGATAATTAATCATGTAGGCATGTTTTCCATATATAGTCATACGTGCTCGCAATGAGAAACTTGTACAACATCTTTTGTCCTACCAGCCGGTGGCAGCCGGGCCTCTAGGGAATCTACTTGGAAATTAAGGTACTCCTTTTAATAGAGCACCGGAGCAAAGCATTAACACTCCGTGAAAACATGTGATCCTCATATCTAAGCCTTTCCCTCCCAGTTGTCCCAATTTCTGTCACTTTGGGGCCTTTGGTTCCGGACATAGACATGTGCAAACAACTTGTAGATACAATCTAAGCAATAAGTATAGAGCTTCAATCTAAGATCATGCCACTCGGGCCCTAGTGACAAGCATTAAACACAACAAGATTGCAGCAACAATATCTTCACAAACTTTATAGATAGACTAATCATAATGTAACAATCCATCGGATCCCAACAAACACAACACCGATTACATCGGATGAATCTCAATCATGTAAGGCAGCTCATGAGATCATTGTATTGAAGTACATGGGGGAGAGAATACCAACTAGCTACAGCTAGAACCCGTAGTCCATGGGGGAACTACTCACGGAGCATGATGGAGGCGATGGCGTTGATGGAGATGGCTTCGGGGGCACTTCCCCGTCCCGGCGGGGTGCCGGAACAGAGACTCTGTCCCCCGAAACGGAGTTTCGCGATGGTGGCGGCGCCCCTGGAGTCTTTCTGGAGTTTCGTCAATTGGTATCGAAGATTTAGGTCGAGACGGCTTAAATAGGCGAAGAGTCGGAGTCGGAGGGGCCACGGGGCCTCCTCACACTAGGGCGGCGCGCCCCCCTCCTGGGCCGCGCCGGCCAAACGTGTGGGGCCCCCAGGGCACCCCTCTGGCCCCCCTCTGACTTTCTGGAAGGTTCCGGGAAAAATAAGATGTTGGGTCTTTGTTTCGTCGAATTCCGAGAATATTGCCCGAAGAGCCTTTTCGGAACCAAAAACAACAGAAAACAGCAGAACTGGCCCTTCGGCATCTCGTTAATAAGTTAGTTTGGGAAAATGCATAAAAACATTATAAAGTGCAAGCAAAACATGTAAGTATTGTCATAAAACAAGCATGGAACATCAGAAATTATAGGTACGTTGGAGACGTATCAACATCCCCAAGCTTAGTTCCTGCTCGCCCTCGAGTAGGTAAACGAGAAAAAAAAGTAATTTCTGTAGTGACATGCTACTTACATAACCTTGATCATACTATTATAAAGCATATGAGATGAATGCAGTGACTCAAGGCAATGATATATAGTTGCTAACAAATAGATAACATATATCAAAACTTTTCATGAATAGTACTTTCAAGACAAGCATCAAAAGTCTCGCATAAGAGTTAACTCATAAAGCAATAAAATCAAAGTAAAAGCATTGAAGCAACACAGAGGAAGATTTAAGTTTCAGCAAATGCTTTCAACTTTCAACATGTATATCTCATGGATAATGGTCAACACAAAGTAATATGATGAATGCAAATAAGCAAGTATGTAAGAATCAATGCACAGTTGACACAAGTGTTTGCTTCTAAGATGGAAGGGAGTAGGTAAACTGACTCATCATAAAGTAAAAGAATGGCCCTTCGCAGAGGGAAGCAGAGATTAAATCATGTGCTAGAGCTTTTTAAGTTTTGAAATCATATAGAGAGTATAAAAGTAAAGTTTTGAGAGGTGCTTGTTGTTGTCAACGAATGGTAGTGGGCACTCTAACTACCTCATCAACCAGACTTTCAAGAGCGGCTCCCATGAAGGACGTTATCTCTACCAGCAAGGTAGATCATCCCTCTTCTCTTTTGTTTACACATGTATTTTAGTTTCATTATTTATGGATGACACTCCTCCCAACCTTTTGCTTACACAAGCCATGGCTAACCGAATCCTCGGGTGCCTTCCAACATTCACATACCATGAAGGAGTGTCTATTTGCAAAATTAAGTTGCTTACTGATAGATCAGTGCAAAACACGTGAAGAGAATTATTAATGCAAGTTAATTAATTGGGGCTGGGAACCCCATTGCCAGAGCAAAATTATTGGATAAGCGGATGAAGCCACTAGTCCATTATGAAAGTCTGTCAGGAGTAAATGACAAGATTGAAAGATAAACACCACATATTTCCTCATGAGCTATAAAACATCAACACAAATTGAGAAGCATTTTGAAGGTTTAAAGGTAGCACATGAAGTATTTACTTGGAATGGCAGGAAATACCACATAGTAGGTAGGTATGGTGGACACACATGGCATAGGTTTTGGCTCAAGGTTTTGGATGCACGAGAAGCATTTCCTCTCAGTACAAGGCTTTGGCTAGCAAGGTTGTTTGAAGCAAACACAAGTATGAACCGATGCAGCAAAACTTACATAAGAACATATTGCAAGCATTATAAAACTCTACACTGTCTTCCTTGTTGCTCAAACACTTTTACCAGAAAATATCTAGACCTTAGAGAGACCAATCATGCAAACCAGTTTCAACAAGCTCTACGGTATTTCTCCACTAATAGGTTTAAACTACATGATGCAAGAGCTTAATCATGATATACTTGAGAGCTCAAAACAATTGCCAAGTATCAAATTATCCAAGACAATATGAAGCATTTTCTATTTCCAACCAAATAACCATAAGTGCAATAGCTTCCAACTTTTGTCATTGAACATTAAAAGTAAAACGAAGAACACAAGTGTTCATATGAAAAAGCGGAGCGTGTATCTCTCCCACACAAGGATTGCTAGGATCCGAATTTATTCAAACATAAACAAAAATAAAAACACACAGACGCTCCAAGTAAAGCACATAAGATGTGACTGAATAAAATTATAGTTTCAATAGAAGAAACCTGATAAGTTGATGAAGAAGGGGATGCCTTGGGCATCCCCAAGCTTAGACGCTTGAGTCTTCTTGAAATATGCAGGGATGAACCACGGGAGCATCCCCAAGCTTAGACTTTTCACTCTTCTTGATCATATATCATCCTCCTCTCTTGACCCTTGAAAACTTCCTTCACACCAAACTTCTCATAAACTTCATTAGAGGGGTTAGTACTCAAAAAACTTTAATCCACCTTGACCCTGTAGTGAAACATTGCAAGAACTCAATAAAACATTAGCTACAGCTCTCCACGTCTAGAAAACCTTGCTTAAAGTCCACAAGAGACAATGCAAAAAAACAGAGACATAATCTGTCAAAACAGAACTGCCAGTAAACACGAATTTTTAAGAGCTACTTCCGTTGCTCAAATCAGAAAACTCAAAACTAATGAAAGTTGCGTACATATCTGAGGATCACTCACGTAAATTGGCAGATTTTTCTGAGTTACCTACAGAGAATCATACCCAGATTCGTGACAGCAAGAAATCTGTTTTTGCGCAGAAATCCAAATCTAGCATCAACCTTCTATTAGAGACTTCACTTGGCACAACATTGCAATAAAATAAAGATAGGGAGAGGTTGCTACAGTAGTAACAACTTCCAAGACACAACAAAACAGTAGCAAAATAAAAACATGGGTTATCTCCCAAGAAGTGCTTTCTTTATAGCCATTAAGATGGGCTCAGCAATTTTAATGATGCTCACATAAGGAATAAGAGTTGAAGCAAAAAGAGGGCATCAAGAAGCAAATTCAAAACACATTTAAGTCTAACCCACTTCCTATGCATAGGAATCTTGTACACAAATAAATTCATGAAGAACAAAGTGACAAGCATAAGAAGATAAAACAAGAGTAACTTCAAAAGTTTCAGCATATAGAGAGGTATTTTAGTACCATGCAAATTTCTACAACCATATTTTCCTCTCTCATAATAATTTTCAGTAGCTTCATGAACAAACTCAACAATATAACTATCACATACAGCATGCTTTCCATGATCTACAAACACATAATTTTTATCAAGCTCAAAAATAGTGGGATTAAAACTTTCAAACCCACATTTATCAATAATGTAACAAGATGATTGATCAATCTTAAAAGATATGGGACTCATAGATAAAGTCAAGATCTCTCCAATCCCGTTTTCATTAGTAGTACAATTAATATTATCAAGTAACATAGGATCATCATCTAGAGATTTATCATAAACATTTGCCAAGCAAAACTCTTTAGTACCATGCATTTCGACATCAGGCATAAACAAAGCATTATCATAAAATTTATCAAAGTAGCATGGATTATCATAAATAACAGTAGCATAATTATTCTCGCAAGTTTTACTCATAGGGAATATTTCAAGAGAATCCACAGGAACATAACATTCATCCGCCTTTGGTAAGCATGGAGGACAATCAAATAGTGTAAGAGATAAAGATTTACTCTCATTGGAAGGTCGGCATGGGTAGCTAATCCATTCTTCCTCCTTTTGTTCATCACTCTCCTCTTCTTTTTCATCCAATGAGCTTTCAGGTTCATCAATTTCCTCCTCTTTTTCATCCAATGAGCTTTCAGGTTCATCAATTTCTTCTTCCACTGGTTCTTGCAAATTGTGAGTGCATTCTTGTGCATTAATGAGTCTCTCTTTATAATCAATGATATAAGGATTATCATTGTAGCTTGCTATGCAAAAATTAAGGATAGAAGAGACATAATCTTTAAGGTCCTTACAAACAACACAAGTTTCATAATTTTTAGCAATGAAGGATTCGATCTCAGAGGCTCCCATAAATATGACAAATTGTTCTACCTCTTCGAACCCAAAATGAATATAGCTATTCCGATTATAGTTCTTAATTAAAAATTCCTCACTAAAGCCACATTGAAATTTAAGATGTTTAGTGTCCTGTTGAGAGCAACAGTTTATATCATGGCGTTTAAGCAAGATTTTAGCAATTGTATTCAATTTTTCTATCACCGCACTCATAACTTTTCCCGTTCTTGATTCTCTATAATTATTATATAATTCAATAAACTCCAAATAGGTTGTAGGTTCTCCCATAATAGCAGTTTTTAATTTTTCGGTTTTTCAAATTTTTATGGATTTTTGGGTATATGAGAAAAATAAAACAAGACAAAAAAAACTAGACAAAAGTAAACTAAGCAAAATAAAACTAGGCAGAAATAAACTAAGCAAAAGAAAATAAAATAAAACAAAAACAGAGAGAGAGGTAGAGTGTACTCCCCAGGTGAACTTATGAGTAGAGCTATGCCTCCCCGGCAACGGCGCCAGAAAATAGTCTTGATAACCCACAAGTATAGGGGATCGCAACAGTCCTCGAGTGAAGTAAAACCCAAATTTATTGATTCGACACAAGGGGAGGTAAAGAATACTTATAAGCCTTAAGAAGTGAGTTGTCAATTCAGCTGCACCTGGAAAAGCACTAGTAACAGGGGTGATGTGAAAGTAGCAGTGATATGAGAGCAATAGTAACAATAACATAGCAGCAGTAGTAGCAATATGAGAGCAATGTCACCAGAAAATAGTTGATACTACTTCCAATGACATATAGAACGAGTATATGATGATGAAAGATGGACCGGGGTTCCCAACTATCTACACTAGTGGTAACTCTCCAATAACAAGTGTTGGGTGAACAAATTACAGTTGGGCAATTGATAGGATTGAAATAGCATTAAGACAGAACATCAAGATCATTAATCATGTAGGCATGTTTTCCATATATAGTCATACGTGCTCTCAATGAGAAACTTGTACAACATCTTTTGTCCTACCAGCCGGTGGTAGCCGGGCCTCTAGGGAATCTACTGGAAATTAAGGTACTCCTTTTAATAGAGCACCGGAGCAAAGCATTAACACTCCGTGAAAACATGTAATCCTCATATCTAAGCCTTTCCCTCCAGTTGTCCCAATTTCTGTCACTTTGGGGCCTTTGGTTCCGGACATAGACATGTGCAAACAACTTGTAGATACAATCTAAGCAATAAGTATAGAGCTTAAATCTAAGATCATGCCACTCGGGCCCTAGTGACAAGCATTAAACACAACAAGATTGCAGCAACAATAACTTCACAAACTTTATAGATAGACTAATCATAATGTAACAATCCATCGGATCCCAACAAACACAACACCGATTACATCAGATGAATTTCAGTCATGTAAAGCAGCTCATGAGATCATTGTATTAAAGTACATGGGGGAGAGAATACCAATTAGCTACAGCTAGAACCCGTAGTCCATGGAGGAACTACTCACGGATCATGATGGAGGCGATGGCGTTGATGGAGATGGCTTCCGGGGGCACTTCCCCGTCCCGGCAGGGTGCCGGAACAGAGACTTCTGTCCCCCGAAACGGAGTTTCGCGATGGTGGCGGCGCCCCTGGAGTCTTTCTGGAGTTTCGTCAATTGGTATCGAAGATTTAGGTCGAGACGGCTTAAATAGGCGAAGAGTCGGAGTCGGAGGGGCCACGGGGCCTCCTCACACTAGGGCGGCGCGCCCCACTCCTGGGCCGCGCCGGCCACACGTGTGGGGCCCCCAGGGCACCCCTCTTGTCCCCCTCTGACTTTCTGGAAGGTTCCAGGAAAAATAAGATGTTGGGTCTTCGTTTCGTCGAATTCCGAGAATATTGCCCGAACAGCCTTTCTGGAACCAAAAACAACAGAAAACAGCAATCGGCCCTTCGGCATCTCGTTAATAAGTTAGTTCCGGAAAATGCATAAAAACATTATAAAGTGCAAGCAAAACATGTAAGTATTGTCATAAAACAAGCATGGAACATCAGAAATTATAGGTACGTTGGAGACGTATCACACCCCTTGGCGCGGGCCCATGCCTTGCCACTCCAAGGCATGGTCTGGCCACCCTGTGCCTCCCCTGCTTCTCCCCTGTGGACTATGTCTTCATTACGGAAAAATATTGACTTCTATTTTTGTTTCGTCCAATTCCGAGAATATTTCCTGTACAACTTTTTTGAAATACAAAACATGGAACTGACACTGTGG
Organism: Lolium rigidum; assembly: GCF_022539505.1. NCBI lineage: Eukaryota > Viridiplantae > Streptophyta > Magnoliopsida > Poales > Poaceae > Lolium > Lolium rigidum. The sequence goes on along the minus strand of NC_061509.1, from coordinate 237,537,978 downwards.
CATCTTGTTAATAGGTTAGTGCCGGAAAATGTATAAAACTGCAACGAATTGTAAGAAAAATATATATATATTAGTGTAAAACAAGCATGGAGCATCAAAAATTATAGATGCGTTTGCGATGTATCAATCATCTTTGTGCACCGGAATCTGGGAGAAACCTGAATAACCATCTATATAACAAAAGTGTGAGTGTTTAGATAATCTTTCTAGCATTTGCTCAATAAATGGCAAAGGATAATAATCTTTACGAGTAGATTTGTTTACCTTTCTGAAATCATGCACATTCTATAGCCAGTACCAATACGTTGGGCTACAAGTTCATTTTCATCATTTGGAACCACAATGGTTCCACCCTTTTTAGGCACGCAATAAACATGACTTACCCATTTACTATCAGCTATGAGATAGATAATACATGCCTCAATGAGTTTGATTACCCCTTTCCTTACCACTTCTTTTATTTTTAGATGAAGAGAACGTTGATAGTTAACAACATGCTTTGCATCTTCTTTCAAGTTAATTTTATACATGCATAAAGCAGGTCTTATACCTTTCAAGTCATCAAGTGAATAACCAATAACTGGCCTATGTGTTCGCAGTGCTTCAAGTAACTTCATTTCTTCTTCACCTGAAAGATTAACACTAATAATAACATGATATATTTTCTTCTCATCAAGGAATCCATATTTCATATCTTCAGGCAAAGGTTTAAGTTCAAAACAAGGATCATCTTTTGGTGGGGGGTAGTTCTCCTAGATCATCAGGTGGAATATGTAACTGTAGTTTTGGTGGTTGCTGGGATAGTATTTGTTCTAATGCTTCTTTCTCTTTATCACTAAATGGCTCCTCCTGATTAAGCACATATTGTTCCATCACGCCCGATGAAGCGACTGCCACGGAAGCAAGGGTTTCCACTACATCTTTTGAAAAATATTCCTTTTCTAAATACATATCAGTAAATTTTGAAAAGTTAAATTCTAGTCTTTCACCAGAAAATTTAATGAATACCTTCTCTTTTGGTAAACTAATTTCATCACCCGCAGTATGCAAGAATGGTCTACCAAATATGATATGAAAAAGGAGTCTTGGGAGCAACAAATTATAATAAAATCTGCGGGTTATTTGATATTCCAACTAATACTACAACATCTCTAGCCATATCTAGAGGACAAATATACTCTTTATTAGAAAGTTGGATAGTTATATCTGTCTCTCTTCCATGTCTATGGGATCAATTTCAGGCTTGATTTCAAGATAAAGAGAATATGTTATCACACTTATACTTGCTCCAATATCTCATAGACCATGATAGCATGAAGTTCCAATAGCACATGATATAATATGTTTACCAACTTTCATGGTGTTACCTTGAATTATCTTAGTGCAATCTTCACATAAATAAGCATCACAAGGAGTTTCTTCGTTCAGTTCCTTGATGACTAAAATTTGATGTTGAACTTTAATTTTTTCATATGGTTCACTATATCTTCTAGCACTCTTATTTGCAATAGTAGTGAGTAAATTTTCCTTCACTCTGCTTGGATATGGGGGAGTTCCAACATATTCTTCAACTGTGATAGATGATACTTCATTAACTTGTTTCACAACTTTATGAATAATTGTAGAGTATTTAAAAGGCTCAACATAAACATCAAAGCCATTTTTAGGGACATTCAGATGGTTAGAAAAAGATTTAGTAACTTCTACTAAAATATGAGGATCAAGGCCAAACATGTTACTTAGCTCTTTAAACAATATAGTAATAGATAAATTCTCTACATATGAATATTCATATTCAAAATAGGGTTCGTTACCTTTATCAAGATCCTAAGCATCTGTATTTTTAGAAATGGTATCCAATAATTCCTCCACTTCTTTTTGAGTTATATTAGTGAAACTTCCTTTAGAGGAATTATCCAGAAAGTTACTAAGATGCTGAGGTGATCTCACCTAGAAGTTGATTAATATAATGCTTTCAGGAATACCATAACAAGGATTCTTACGAATGAGTTTGTTCAATCTCCCTCAAGCTTGAGCAATACTCTCTCCAACATGAGGCCAAAAGTTATAAATATGACAACGATTGTCATAAGCTTATTTAGGAGTGTAGTACTTGATATACAAAGCCTTCCTCAGAATTCCCAAGCAAGGCGGTATTTATCATCCAGAGATCTAAATCATATGTGAGCATTACCAGAAAGAGATAAATATAATAACTTCATTTTCACTTAATCATGAGGAATACCAACAAGTTTAAATAGATAACATATATATTCAATGGCTTGTAAATTCCCTATAACAGTTTGGCTTCCATCCCCTACAAAAGTTAGTTTCATATCCTTAAAGGGAATACTAATAGGGCTTTGATACGCCACTTTTGGTTCAAGAGGTTTTTCAACCTTGTTCTTAACAACATGAACATATTCATATAGAGTTAGTTTCATCTCCCCGCAGCCTAAGCGAGCCATGATAAAACAAATATTAAATAGTAAAAACAACTTTCAAGTTTCCTTACCAAACAACTTACCAATAGCGCGACGCTTCCTAACAACGGCGCCAAAAAAGTGTCTTGATGGATCCAAAGTGCATGAGATCAATTGTAGTACTTTCAATAAGAAAGGTTGTCAACCTACGCGGAACTGAAGGTATTGGTTAGTAAGTTTGACAAGTAAAACAATAAAGGGTGCAGTGGTTTTGGTGTTTTGAGTTTGTAGTTTGCAATAAAATAAAGTACTGAAACTAATATCAACAAGTAAATGCTCTCAATGAGAGAAAGCCCAATCCTATATGCAGCAAGATAACAAGATCAACCATGTGTGTAAACTTATATGTGACAAGCGTTCCCGAGGGCGGGATGGATTTACTTACATTTAGATTTCTACACAACATGGTGAATACATTTTCAAGTTTTATTCCTTTAGGGCGGAACCTACATTAGGTGAAACCATAGATATGAGAAAATACACCTCTTATGATGGGTCCTAGAGCCATTTTCATGAGCAAGTATATAAATCATTAAGACATAAATTTCCCACCGCAACAATTAGTTGATTGGTCCCAGACATAAATCTCTCTAATGCAACTCAAAGTATTGGAAAACGCTTTCTATCATTCCGTCCCTTGAAACCCTCATAATTACATCAAAGTGTAGCCCTATGAGCCCATATAGGTGAAGTAATATGCAATCGACATTCGCATAAAACCATCATATAACCACATAAAAGGTAAAAACTTGACCAAATACTCATTGCATATTATATGGAAGTCATAGCCAATTCATTTTATGCCTTGAGGAACATGGGGATCTACTCACAAGTGACTAACATGATATGGACCAGTGGCATATGTATTACAACACACTCTGAAAATATAATATCTCCACCAAATAAAGACAAATTGCCAATCACAAACATGCAAATATCACTTAAACAATATCGGGGGTTCAATCAATCACAAACTATGATGGGAACGAGGTGGATCTTGGAGATGGAGATGGTGATGATGATGGTGTTGATGGAGATGTTGATGGACATGACTCCCCCCTATGCCAAGGAGGAGTGGTGATGACGATGACATCAATTTCCCTCTCACCGGAGGCTCTAGTGTTGCAGGATCTGCCCTCTCCCGGAGTAGGAGAGGACTTTCGCCTCCGCCACCGCCTCTGTAAATATTGGGAAAAATATGGCATATGTTTTTTGGCGAGACAGAGGTATTTGTAAAAAGGAGGAACCGAGACGATGCTCGAGGCCGAAACGAGCCTAGGTGGCGCGCCACCTGATCTCTTTCGGGCCTTGTGGTTCCCCTCTCGTGCTCCTTTGGCCCACGGTCATTCTCTTGATGAAAAACTGACCAGGTATTTTTTTCCTTTGATTTTTAGGCGTCCATAAGGTCCTTGAAACAGCAAAATACAAAAAGAGGTTTTTTGCCTCCTAGAAATTAAATACCAATGAAAGGGAGTTTGTAGAAAAGTCCCATAAATCAACTAAAAATGCATAAATAACAATAGATCATGGAAAATATCATTCAAAACAAATCACATAAGTCACTATATTGATGATGTCAAATGCACGTATCAAGGAGCCAATAGACAAGGGAGAGGGACGTCCTCGCCGCATCAGCGCGCAGGTGGGGGAGGTGGATGATCTTCTCGCCGGCGGTGGGGAAGCGGTGGAAGGTTGATGGTCATCGGCTCGTCGAGTCGTGTCTGTGAGACAACAAACAAATAAGTTTGAGAGGGAGGGGACTGGGGAGCGACCAAGTGGGTGATGTCTACGCACGCTTCTATTCCTGTAGACAGTGTTGGGCCTCCAAGAGTAGAGGTTTGTAGAACAGCAGCAAGTTTCCCTTAAGTGAATCACCCAAGGTTTATCGAACTCAGGGAGGTAGAGGTCAAAGATATCCCTCTCAAGCAACCCCGCAATTAAGATACAAGAAGTCTCTTGTGTCCCCAACACACCTAATACACTTGTCAGATGTATAGGTGCACTAGTTCGGCGAAGAGATAGTGAAATACAAGTAATATGGATGATTGCAAGTAGTAATTGCAATCTGAAATAAAAATGGCAGCAAGCAAACATGTAGCAGAACTTGTTGGAAACGGGGTTTCAATGCTTGGAAACAAGGCCTAGGGATCATACTTTCACTAGTGGACACTCTCAACAATGATCACATAAATAAATAATTTCTCTTCTCTTGTGCTACTTTCAAACACTCTCTTGTTGGATAACAAACACCATTCATTGTGTAGGGCTACAAGAGCGCACCTCAAGCCGGAGTAAACAAGCTCCACAACTTCACGGAGTTCATATTAAAGTAACCTCTTGAGTGCATAATAGACCGTTGCAATTTAGACCGAGTACTAACATAGCATACACACTATCACCAATAACTATGAAAGGGGGAATAGATCGCATCAATACTATCATAGTAATAGTTAACTCCATAATCTACAAGAGATTACAATCATAACCTACGCCAAGTACTACATGATGCACACACTGTCACCTTTACATCATGGAGGAGGAATAGACTACTTTAATAACATCACTAGAGTAGCACATAGATTAATAGTGATACAAAGCTCATGATCACATAATGATCACACCATGGGAGAGAGAGATGAACCACATAGCTACCGGTAGAGCCCTTAGCCTCGGGGGAGAATTACTCCCTCCTCATCATGGGAGACAGCAACGGCGATGAAGATGGTGGTGGTGTCGATGGAGATGACTCCGGGGGCACTTCCCCGTCCCGGCGGCGTGCCGGAACAGAGACTTCTGTCCCCCGAAACTTGTCTTCGCGATGGCGGCGGCTACGGAACTCTTTGTGGAATATGACTGGATGTTTTAGGGTTTTCGCGATGGAGAGAATATATAGACGAAGGGGCAGCGTCGGGGGAGCCAGGGGGCTCCCTCCCCATAGGTCGGTGCGGCCAGGGGGCCACCCGCGCCGCCATATGGTGTGGGCCCCCTGCTGCCCTTCCTCGACTCCTCTTCGGTGTTCTGGAAGACTCCGTGGAAAATAGGGCCGTGGGCTTTTGTTTCGTCCAATTTCGAGAATATTTCCTGTGTAGGATTTCTGAAACCAAAAACAGCAGAAAACAGGAACTGGCGCTTCGGCATCTTGTTAATAGGTTAGTGCCGGAAAATGCATCAAAACAATATAAAGTATGAATAAAACATGTAGGTATTGTCATAAAACTAGAATGGAACATAAGAAATTATAGATACGTTGGAGACGTATCAAGCATCCCCAAGCTTAGTTCCTACTCGCCCTCGAGTAGGTAAACGATAACAAGGATAATTTCTGAAGTGACATGCTACCAACATGATCTTGATCAATACTATTGTAAAGCATATGAGATGAATGAAGTGATTCGAAGCAATGGTAAAGACAATGACTAAACAACTGAATCATATAGCAAAGACTTTTCATGAATAGTACTTTCAAGACAAGCATCAATAAGACTTGCATAGGAGTTAACTCATAAAGCAATAAATTCTTAGTAGAAAGTTTTGAAGCAACACAAAGGAAGATATAAGTTTCAGCAGTTGCTTTCAACTTCAACATGTATATCTCATGGATAATTGTCAACACAAAGTAATATGATGAATGCAAATAAGCAAGTATGTAGGAATCAATGCACACAGTTGACACAAGTGTTTGCTTCTAAGATAGAAGGAAGTAGGTAAACTGACTCAACATAAAGTAAAAGAATGGCCCTTCGCAGAGGGAAGCATGGATTACTATTTTTGTGCTAGAGCTTTTATTTTGAAAACATAGAAACAATTTTGTCAACGGTAGTAATAATTCATATGTGTTATGCATAAAATCTCCTATAAGTCGCAAGCCTCATGCATCGAATACCAATAGTGCTCGCACCTTGTCCTAGTTAGCTTGGATTTCCATGGATTATCATTGCATTACATATGTTTCAACCAAGTGTCACAAAGTGGTACCTCTATGCCACCTGTACAAAGGTCCAAGGAGATAGATCGCATTTGATTTCTCGTTTTTGATAGATCTCAACTAAGGACATCCATACCGGCACAACATAGAAAACAGATAACGGACTCCTCTTTAATGCATAAGCATTCAACAACAGATAATATTCTCATAAGAGATTGAGGATTAATGTCCAAACTGAAACTTCCACCATGATTCATGGCTTTGGTTAGCGGCCCAATGTTCTTCTCTAACAATATGCATACTCAAACCATTTGATCATGATAAATCACCCTTACTTCGTGACAAGACGAACATGCATAGCAACTCACATGATATTCAACAAAGGTGTAATAGTTGATGGCGTCCCCGTAAACATGGTTACCGCTCAACAAGCAACTTATAAGAAATAAGATACATAAGCTACATATTCTTCACCACAATAGTTTTTAAGGCTATTTTCCCATGAGCTATATATTGCAAATACAAGGAATGAAATTTTAAAGGTAGCACTCAAGTAATTTACTTTGGAATGGCAGAGAAATACCACATAGTAGGTAGGTATGGTGGACACAAATGGCATATTTTTTGGCTCAAGGATTTGGATGCACGAGAAGCATTCCCTCTCAGTACAAGGCTTTGGCTAGCAAGGTTGTTTGAAGCAAACACAAGTATGAACCAGTACAGCAAAACTTACATAAGAACATATTGCAAGCATTATAAGAATCTACACTGTATTCCTTGTTGTTCAAACACTTCACCAGAAAATATCTAGACTTTAGAGAGACCAATCATGCAAACCAAATTTTAACAAGCTCTATGGTAGTTCTTCATTAATAGGTGCAAAGTACATGATGCAAGAGCTTAAACATGATATATTTGAGCAAAACAATTGCCAAGTATCAAATTATTCAAGACAATATACCAATTACCACATGAAGCATTTTCTGTTTGTAACCATATAACAATGAACGAAGTGGCTTTCAGCCTTCGCCATGAACATTAAAAGTAAAGCTAAGAACACCAGTGTTCATATGAAACAGCGGAGCGTGTCTTTCTCCCATACAAAGAATGATAGGATCCGATTTTATTCAAACAAAAACAAAAATAAAAACATACAGACGCTCCAAGTAAAGCACATAAGATGTGACGGAATAAAAATATAGTTTCACTAGAGGTGACCTGATAAGTTGTTGATGAAGAAGGGGATGCCTTGGGCATCCCCAAGCTTAGATGCTTGGGTCTTCTTGAAATATGCAGGAATGAACCACGGGGGCATCCCCAAGCTTAGACTTTTCACTCTTCCTGATCATATTGTATCATCCTCCTCTCTTGACCCTTGAAAACTTCCTCCACACCAAACTCAAAACAAACTCATTAGAGGGTTAGTGCATAATCAAAAATTCACATATTCAGAGGTGACATAATCATTCTTAACACTTCTGGACATTGCACAAAGCTACTGAAAATTAATGGAACAAAGAAATCCATTCAACATAGCAAAAGAGGCAATGCGAAATAAAAAGGCAGAATCTGTCAAAACAGAACAGTCCGTAAAGACGAATTTTTTAGAAGCACTTAACGTGCTCAGATGAAGAAGCTCAAATTGAATGAAAGTTGCGTACATATCTGAGGATCACACACGAAAATTGGCAGATTTTTCTGAGTTACCTACAGAGAGATCTACTCAAATTCGTGACAGCAAGAATTCTGTTTCTGCGCAGAAATCCAAATCTAGTATCAACCTTACTATCAAAGACTTTACTTGGCACAACAATGCAATAAAATAAAGATAAGGAGAGGTTGATACAGTAGTAAAAACTTCCAAGACACAACAAAACAGTAGCAAACTAAAAACATGGGTTATCTCCCAAGAAGTGCTTTCTTTATAGCCATTAAGATGGGCTCAGTAATTTTAATGATGCTCGCGCAGGAAATAAGAGTTGAAGCAAAAGAGAGCATCAAAAGCAAGTATGAAACACTTTTAAGTCTAACCCACTTCCTATGAAAAGGAATCTTGTAAATAAACAAGTCATGTAAGCATAATGCAACAAGCATAGAAAGGCAACACAAGCGCAACTTCAAGATTCTCAACATAAAGAGGGGAAACTTAATATTATTAAGATGCATATAACCATGTTTCCCTCTCTCATAATAACTTTCAGTAGCATCATGAACAAACTCAACAATATAACTATCACATAAAGTATTCTTATTCACATGCATAAAAGTATCATTACTCTCCACATAAGCATAATCAATTTTATTAGTAATAGTGGGAGTAAAACTATCACAACCATCATTGTAATCATCATAAATTGCAGGCATGGTATAATCATAATAAACTTTATCCTCCATAGTAGGTGGTACCAAAATACCACTATCATTATAATCATCATAAATGGGAGGCAAAGTATCATCAAAGAAATTTTCTCCTCAAAACTTGGGGGACAAAAATATCACAACCAGCTTCCCCAAGCTTAAATTCTTCCATAGCATTAGCAATAATTGTATTCAAAGAGTTCATGCTAATAACATTGCTACAACTATTTTGCAAACAAAGTTCCATGGGTTTTTTAATTCTCTCTTCAAACACATCATGTCCTAATTCAATATAAAGTTCATAAAGATACCTAATTTTTTTGTTGTTTTCCATTAAGCCTAACTAGTGAAAATAAAAACAAGAAACAAAAAGATATAATTGCAGGATCTAAAGGAAATAGCTTCGAGCACTCACACACCGGCAACAGTGCTAGGAAATAGCTTAGTAGTCGGAGGATGTGAATACCTTTTACCTTACCTCCCCGACAACGGCGCTAGAAAATAGCTTGATGTCTACGCACGCTTCTATTCTTGTAGACAGTGTTGGGCCTCCAAGAGCAGAGGTTTGTAGAACAGCAGCAAGTTTCCCTTAAGTGAATCACCCAAGGTTTATCGAACTCGGTGGAGGTAGAGGTCAAAGATATCCCTCTCAAGCAACCCCGCAATTACGATACAAGAAGTCTCTTGTGTCCCCAACACACCTAATACACTTGTGCGATGTATAGGTGCACTAGTTCGGCGAAGAGATAGTGAAATACAAGTAATATGGATGATTGTAAGTAGTAATTGCAATCTGAAATAAAAATGGCAGCAAGCAAACATGTAGCAGAACTTGTTGGAAACGGGGTTTCAATGCTTGGAAACAAGACCTAGGGATCATACTTTCACTAGTGGACACTCTCAACAATGATCACATAAATAAATAACTTCTCTTCTCTTGTGCTACTTTCAAACACTCTCTTGTTGGATAACAAACACCATTCATTGTGTAGGGATACAAGAGCACACCTCAAGCCGGAGTAAACAAGTACCACAACTTCACGGAGTTCATATTAAAGTAACCTCTAGAGTGCATAATAGACCGTTGCAATTTAGACCGATTACTAACATAGCATACACACTGTCACCAATAGCTATGAAAGGGGGAATAGATCGCATCAATACTATCATAGTAATAGTTAACTTCATAATCTACAAGTGATTACAATCATAACCTACGCCAAGTACTACATGATGCACACACTCGTCACCTTTACATCATGGAGGAGGAATAGACTACTTTAATAACATCACTAGAGTAGCACATAGATTAATAGTGATACAAAGCTCATGATCACATAAAGATCACACCATGGGAGAGAGAGATGAACCACATAGCTACCGGTAGAGCCCTTAGCCTCGGGGAGAACTACTCCCTCCTCATCATGGGAGACAGCAACGGCGATGAAGATGGCGGTGGTGTCGATGGATATGACTCCGGGGGCACTTCCCCGTCCCGGCGGCGTGCCAGAACAGAGACTTCTGTCCCCCGAAATTTGTCTTCGCGATGGCGGCGGCTATGGAACTCTTCGTGGAATATGACTGGATGTTTTAGGATTTTCGCGACAGAGAGAATTTATAGACGAAGGGGCAGCGTCGGGGGAGCCAGGGGCTCCCTCCCCATAGGTCGGCGCGGCCAGGGGGCCACCCGCGCCGCCATATGGTGTGGGCCCCCTGCTGCCCTTCCTCGACTCCTCTTCGGTGTTCTGGAAGACTCCGTGGAAAATAGGGCCGTGGGCTTTTATTTCGTCCAATTCCGAGAATATTTCCTGTGTAGGATTTCTGAAACCAAAAACAGCAGAAAACAGGAACTGACGCTTCGGCATCTTGTTAATAGGTTAGTGCCGGAAAATGCATCAAAACAATATAAAGTATGAATAAAATATCTAGGTATTGTCATAAAACTAGCATGGAACATAATAAAATTATAGATATGTTGGAGACGTATAAGTGGACTAGTGTGTGTTCGTGGTGTTACGAAGGATTTCCAAAAAATAAATAGTAAGGCAAGGATTATTAAGATTGTAAAACCCATTTTCTCTTAACTATTCTTAATTTCAAACTGCTAAACTTTTCTATTATAGTTTTCAATTTTGAAATAACCTGCATATCAAAATTCTGTAATCACCGTAGGTCATCTTGAGTTTTGTGGACGTTAGAAGTCCCTTTGATTTAAGGATATAAGGATATCAATATCCAGCTTAGAGCATCTCCAGTCGCGTCCCCCAAAACGTTCCCCAAACCGATTTGGAGCGCGCCGGACAAAAAAATGGTTCAAGCCGCGTCCCCCAAAGCCGTTTTTTGTCCGGCGCGGCCCGATACGGTGTCCGGCGCCCCGAGCCCGTCCCCGTCCCACAGGGGACGCACCGGGGACGCTGGACACACCGAAAAGCGAGGCGAAGCGACGCGGGTCCGACGCGTCAGCGGCACAATAAATTTTAACCTAACCGTCGCCTACCTCGCGACGGAAGTTATTGGCGCGCAGCGACGGTGCAGTTCCCGCAGAGGCGCAGCGAAGCGTCTCGTCGCGCCTACCTCTGCGTGCTAGCGTTAATGAGCGTCACCGCTCCCCCGCCTCCCTCCAGCCTATAAAAAGGTCCGCCTCTCAACTTCTCTCTCACACACAAACCCTAGCGCCTCTCTCCCCAATCCTAGCCGCCACCATCTCAACAAGAGTCGACGCCATGGCTGGGAGAGGCGGAGGCCGAGCTCGCGGTCGTGGTCGTGGTCGTGGTCGTGGCCGCAGCAGAGCTGCACGCTCGCTGATACGTCTCCAACGTATCGATAATTTCTTGTGTTCCATGCCACATTATTGATGTTATCTACATGTTTTATGCACACTTTATGTCATATTCGTGCATTTTCTGGAACTAACCTATTAACAAGATGCCGAAGTGCCAGCTTCTCGTTTTCTCGCTGTTTTTGGTTTCAGTAAATCCTAGTAACGAAATATTCTCGGAATCGGACGAAATCAACGCCAAAGATCTTAGAATCCCCGGAAGCATCCGTAACACACGAAAGGGACCGCAGGGGGGCACAGCCCACCACACCATACCCCGGCGCGGCCTAGGGTGGCCCGCGCCCCCTAGGGTTTGGCCAGCCCTTCGACCCCCGGCGCCGCCTCTTCGCCTATAAGAAGCCCCCGGATCAGAAAACCCGATACCAATTGACGAAACCCACGTAAACCCGCCGTAGCCGCCGCCATCGCGAAGCCAAGATCCGGGGGACAGATCTCCGTTCCGGCACCCTGCCGGAGCGGGGAAGTGCCCCCGGAAGGCTTCTCCATCGACACCGCTGCCATCTCCACCGCCATCTTCATCACCGGTGCTGCTCCCATGAGGGTGGAGTAGTTCTCCATCGAGGCTCGGGGCTGTACCGGTAGCTATGTGGTTCATCTCTCTCCTATGTAGTTCAATACAATAATCTCATGAGCTGCCTTACATGATTGAGATTCATATGATGATGCTTGTAATCTAGATGTCATTATGCTAGTCAAGTGAGTTTTACTTATGTGATCTCCGGAGACTCCTCGTCCCACGTGTGTAAAGGTGACAGTGTGTGCACCGTGTGGGTCTCTTAGGCTAGATTTCACTGTAATACTTATTCACCGTTGAATGGCATAGTGAGGTGCTTATTTATATCTCTTTAAGATTGCAGCATGTTGTATCACAATTTATCCATGTGCTACTCTAGTGATTTGTTATTAAAGTAGTTTTATTCCTCCCGCATGTGTGCAAAGGTGACAAGTGCGTGCACCGTGTTAGTACTTGGTTTATGCTATGATCATGATCTCTTGTAGATTATGGAGTTAACTATTGCTATGATAATATTGATGTGATCTATTCCTCCTACATATGCATGAAGGTGACAAAGTAGTGCATGCTATGCTAGTACTTGGTTTAGTAGCGTTGATCTATCTTACACTAAAGGTTATTTAAACATGAGCATTATTGTGGAGCTTGTTAACTCCGGCATTGAGGGTTCGTGTAATCCTACGCAATGTGTTCATCATCCAACAAAAGTGTAGAGTATGCATTTATCTCGTTCTGTTATGTGATCAATGTTGAGAGTGTCCACTAGTGAAAGTGTAATCCCTAGGCCTTGTTCCTAAATACCGCCGAGTTACTACCGCTTGTTTACTACCGCTGCGTTACTACCGCTGAGTTACTACCGCTCGTTTATCGTTTTACTGCGTTACTACTGCTGCAATACCACCACCATCAACTACACGCCAAGCACTTTTCTCGGCACCGTTGCTACCGCTCATACTTATTTATACCACCTCGTATTTCACTATCTCTTCGCCGAACTAGTGCACCTATTTGGTGTGTTGGGGACACAAGAGACTTCTTGCTTTGTGGTTGCAGTGGTTGCATGAGAGGGATATCTTTGACCTCTTCCTCCCCGAGTTCGATAAACCTTGGGTATCCACTTAAGGGAAACTTGCCGCCGTTCTACAAACCTCTCGCTCTTGGAGGCCCAACACCTGTCTACAAGAATAGAAGCTCCCGTAGACATCAAGCACTTTTCCGGCGCCGTTGCCGGGGAGGAAAGGTAAAAAGGCTCTCATACTACGGTCTCGGTAAAGTATTTTTCTCGGCGCCGTTGTGTGTGTGCTCGAAGCTATTTCCTTTAGATCCTGCAATTGCATCTTTTTGTTTCTTGTTTACACTAGTTTGGCATAATGGACAACAATGAGCTTCTTATTCTATTTCCTGAATTAAAACATGGATTGTTTGGTGCGAAAATTAAAAAACCTATGGAACCTTATTTGCATGCTCGGTAGTAATATTAGTATGAACGCTTCGAACACCATTGTTGATAATGATATAGAAAGTTCTAAGCTTGGGGAAGCTGGTTTGCATGATATTTTTAGTCCCCCAAGCATTGAGGAGAAAATTTTCTTTGATGATACTTTGCCTCCTATTTCTGATGATGATAATGATAATGGTCTTTTGGTGCCACTTACTCGCTGAGAGTAAATTTTGTTGTGATTATACTATGCCTCCTACACTTGATGAGAATAATAATGATAGCTACTTTGTTGAATTTGCTCCCACTACAACTAATAAAATTGATTATGCTTATGTGGAGAGTAATAATTTTATGCATGAGACTCATGATAAGAATGCTTTATGTGATAGTTATATTGTTGAGTTTGCTCATGATGCTACTGAAAGTTATTATGAGAGAGGAAAATATGGTTGTAGAAATTTTCATGTTACTAAAATGCCTCTCTATGTGCTGAAATTTTTGATGCTACACTTGTTTTATCTTCCTATGCTTGTTACTTTGCTCTTCATGAACTTGTTTATTTACAAGATTCCTATGCATAGGAAGCATGTTAGACTTAAATGTGTTTTGAATTTGCCTCTTGATGCTCTCTTTTGCTTCAAATACTATTTCTTGCGAGTGCATCATTAAAACTGCTGAGCCCATCTTAATGGCTAAAAAGAAAGAACTTCTTGGGAGATAACCCATGTGTTATTTTGCTACAGTACTTTGTTTTATATTTGTGTCTTGGAAGTTGTTTACTACTGTAGCAACCTCTCCTTATCTTAGTTTTGTGTTTTGTTGTGCCAAGTAAAGTCTTTGATAGTAAAGTAAGTACTAGATTTGGATTACTGCGCAGTTCCAGATTTCTTTGCTGTCACGAATCTGAGCCCACTGCCCTGCAGGAAGCTCAGAAAATTATGCCAATTTACGTGCATGATCCTCAGATATGTACGCAACTTTCATTAAATTTGAGCATTTTCATTTGAGCAAGTCTGGTGCCATTTTAAAATTCGTCAATACGAACTGTTCTGTTTTGACAGATTCTGCCTTTTATTTCGCATTGCCTCTTTCGCTATGTTGGATGAATTTCTTTGATCCACTAATGTCCAGTAGCATTATGCAATGTCCAGAAGTGTTAAGAATGATTGTGTCACCTCTGAATATGTCAATTTATATTGTGCACTAACCCTCTAATGAGTTGTTTCGAGTTTGGTGTGGAGGAAGTTTTCAAGGATCAAGAGAGGAGGATGATATACTATGATCAAGGAGAGTGAAAGCTCTAAGCTTGGGGATGCACCCGGTGGTTCACCCCTGCATATATCAAGAAGACTCAAGCGTCTAAGCTTGGGGATGCCCAAGGCATCCCCTTCTTCATCGACAACATTATCGTGTTCCTCCCCCGAAACTATATTTTTATTCGGCCACATCTTATGTGCTTTTTCTTGGAGCGTCTCGTGTGCTTTTGTTTTTGTTTTTGTTTGAATAAATTGGATTACATCATGCTTGTGTGGGAGAGAGACACGCTCCGCTGGTTCGTATGAACACATGTGTTCTTAGCTCATAATATTCATGGCGAAGTTTCCTCTTCGTTAAATTGTTATATGGTTGGAATTGGAAAATGATACATGTAGTAATTGCTATAAATGTCTTGGGTAATGTGATACTTGGCAATTGTTGTGCTCATGTTTAAGCTCTTGCATCATATACTTTGCACCCATTAGTGAAGAAATACATAGAGCATGCTAAAATTTGGTTTGCATAATTGGTCTCTCTAAGGTGTAGATAATTTCTAGTAAGGTGTTTGAACAACAAGGAAGACGATGTATAGTCTTATAATACTTGTAATATGTCTTTTATGTGAGTTTTGCTGTACTAGTTCATCCTTGTGTTTGCCTCAAACAACCCTGCTAGCCTAAACCTTGTATCGAGAGGGAATACTTCTCATGCATCCAAATACTTGAGCCAACACTATGCCATTTGTGTCCACCATACCTACCTACTACATGGTATTTCTCCGCCATTCCAAAGTAAATTGCTTGAGTGCTACCTTTAAACAATTCAAAATTTATTACCTCTTATTTGTGTCAATGTTTTATAGCTCATGAGGAAGTATGTGGTGTTTATCTTTCAATCTTGTTGGGCAACTTTCACCAATGGACTAGTGGCTTCATCCGCTTATCCAATAATTTTGCAAAAAGAGCCGGCAATGGGATTCCTAGTCCCAAATTAACAAACTAAAAATAGACACTCCTCCATGGTATGTGATTGTTGGACGGCACCCGAAGGATTCGGTTAGCCATGGCTTGTGTAAGCAAAGGTTGGGAGGAGTGTCATCATAATAAAACTAAAATAAAAAGGTACTCCTTCATGGTATGAGATTGTTGGCGGGCACCCGAGGATTCGGTTAGCCATGGTTTGTGAAAGAAAGGTTGGAAGGAGTGCCATCCAAAAATAAAATAAAATGGGAGCCGCTCTTTGAAGGTTTGTCCGGCAAGGGGGTTAGAGTACCCGCTACCATTCGTTGACAACAACAAACACCTCTCAAAACTTTACTTTTATGCTCTCTTTATGTTTTCAAAATCAAAGCTCTAGCACAAATATAGCAATCGATGCTTTTCCTCTATGAGGACCATTCTTTTACTTTTATTGTTGAGTCAGCTTCACCTATTTCTCTCCACCTCAAGAAGCAAACACTTGTGTGAACTGTGCATTGATTTTTACATATTTGCATATTGCACTTGTTATATTGCTTTGCATTGACAATTATCCATGAGATATACATGTTATAAGTTGAAAGCAACCGCTGAAACTTCATCTTCCTTTGTGTTGCTTCAATGCCTTTACTTTGAATTATTGCTTTATGAGTTAACTCTTATGCAAGACTTATTGATGCTTGTCTTGAAGTGCTATTCATGAAAAGTCTTTGCTATATGATTCAGCTTGTTTACCCATGTCATATACATTGTTTTGATCGCTGCATTCACTACATATGCTTTACAAATAGTATGATCAAGTTTATGATGGCATGTCACTCCAGAAATTATCTTTGTTATCGTTTTACCTCGCTCGGGACGAGCAGTAACTAAGCTTGGGGATGCCGATACGTCTCCAACGTATCGATAATTTCTTGTGTTCCATGCCACATTATTGATGTTATCTACATGTTTTATGCACACTTTATGTCATATTCGTGCATTTTCTCGGAACTAACCTATTAACAAGATACCGAAGTGCCGCTCCTCGTTTTCTCGCTGTTTTTGGTTTCGTAAATCCTAGTAACGAAATATTCTCGGAATCGGACGAAATCAACGCCAAAGATCTTAGAATCCCCGGAACCATCCGTAACACACGAAAGGGACCCGAGAGGGGGCACAGGCCCACCACACCATACCCCGGCGCGGCCTAGGGGTGGCCCGCGCCCCCTAGGGTTTGGCCAGCCCTTCGACCCCCGGCGCCGCCTCTTCGCCTATAAGAAGCCCCCGGATCGGAAAACCCGATACCAATTGACGAAACCCACGTAAACCCGCCGAGCCGCCGCCATCGCGAAGCCAAGATCCGGGGGACAGGATCTCCGTTCCGGCACCCCGCCGGAGCGGGGAAGTGCCCCCGAAGGCTTCTCCATCGACACCGCTGCCATCTCCACCGCCATCTTCATCACCGCCGCTGCTCCCATGAGGGGGAGTAGTTCTCCATCGAGGCTCGGGCTGTACCGGTAGCTATGTGGTTCATCTCTCTCCTATGTAGTTCAATACAATAATCTCATGAGCTGCCTTACATGATTGAGATTCATATGATGATGCTTGTAATCTAGATGTCATTATGCTAGTCAAGTGAGTTTTACTTATGTGATCTCCGGAGACTCCTCGTCCCACGTGTGTAAAGGTGACAAGTGTGTGCACCGTGTGGGTCTCTTAGGCTAGATTTCACGTAATACTTATTCACCGTTGAATGGCATAGTGAGGTGCTTATTTATATCTCTTTAAGATTGCAGCATGTTGTATCACAATTTATCCATGTGCTACTCTAGTGATTTGTTATTAAAGTAGTTTTATTCCTCCCGCATGTGTGCAAAGGTGACAAGTGTGTGCACCGTGTTAGTACTTGGTTTATGCTATGATCATGATCTCTTGTAGATTATGGAGTTAACTATTGCTATGATAATATTGATGTGATCTATTCCTCCTACATATGCATGAAGGTGACAAGTGTGCATGCTATGCTAGTACTTGGTTTAGTAGCGTTGATCTATCTTACACTAAAGGTTATTTAAACATGAGCATTATTGTGGAGCTTGTTAACTCCGGCATTGAGGGTTCGTGTAATCCTACGCAATGTGTTCATCATCCAACAAAAGTGTAGAGTATGCATTTATCCTGTTCGTTATGTGATCAATGTTGAGAGTGTCCACTAGTGAAAGTGTAATCCCTAGGCCTTGTTCCTAAATACCGCTGAGTTACTACCGCTTGTTTACTACCGCTGCGTTACTACCGCTGAGTTACTACTGCTCGTTTATCGTTTTATCGCAGTTACTACTGCTGCAATACCACCACCATCAACTACACACCAAGCACTTTTCCGGCACCGTTGCTACTGCTCATACTTATTTATACCACCTCGTATTTCACTATCTCTTCGCCGAACTAGTGCACCTATTTGGTGTGTTGGGGACACAAGAGACTTCTTGCTTTGTGGTTGCAGGGTTGCATGAGAGGGATATCTTTGACCTCTTCCTCCCTGAGTTCGATAAACCTTGGGTATCCACTTAAGGGAAACTTGCTGCTGTTCTACAAACCTCTGCTCTTGGAGGCCCAACACTGTCTACAAGAATAGAAGCTCCCGTAGACATCACTCGCCGTCTCCTGCCGCGCCGGAGATGGACGTGGAGGGCCCCATGCAGTTCGAGTTCGTCCTCGTCCTCAAGGGCGACCCACGCGGCATCCAGAGGCTGCCTGACTCCTTCGCCGTCTACATCGCCAGTGATGTATTAGTTTGAAAACCATGTTCCAAATTATGTCTTCGTGTAAACCACGTTCCCAATTATGTATTAGTTTGTGGAATATTACTTCTCTTTATTGAAATAAAAATGCAAAAAAAAAATAAAAAACGAGTATTTTAATGTTTGGGGTGGCGTTTGGGGGACGCGGCTGGGGAGCGACGTCCCCCAAACGCGGCACGAACGAAACACATCCCCCAAACGCTCAATCGGCGCGGTTTGGGGTACGGTTTGAGGGACGCGATGCTCGGGCGTGGATAGAAGGATAACCATTTAACCATGCATGCGCCGTTGATCGGATCGGGTCGAGACACCCTACGACGAGACGCGGGGCGGATTATTAATTGGGCGGGGCGGCGTTGCAAAAGTGGATCGTCATGCATGCACGTACGGCCGGCACGGGCTTCCCGATCCACTTCCTGCCTTCCCGGAGAGTAAACGCCCCCCTCCTTCGTCCACGTATAAAAGCCTCGCTCGTCAACCCTCCATTCCCTTCACCGATCGCAACCAATAGCCCACACGCGCGCGGGCGCGCTCCATCCACCGCACAGCGCGCACCACCACCACGGCGCCGCGCCTCCAATCTCATCCGATCCTATCCAATGCTGCTACCCATCTCCCGCCCCACCGACAAATTCGCCCCGCTCGCCGGCCTCCGCTCGCTGCTCGTCCCCGACACCGTCGCCGGTCGCGGAGGCGGCGTCGTGACGCGGACGATCCTCGCGTCGCTGCTGCCGTGCGGCGAGGGCGAGATCGTCCGCCAAGAAAGCGGCGACGGCGAGAGCGTCGATGACGACGAGGAGGACGAGGGGTGCTGGGTGCCGTACGGGCGCCGGGAGCCCGGGCGACGGCGCCGCCTGCCGCCCCCGATCCCGTCGCTGGCCGCCCGGAGCGCGCTGCGCCGGGCGCGCACCGACGACAGGCGGCTCGTCATCAGCAAGGTGCGCGTCATGCGGCCCGACTACTACGTCCGCGCGCGCCGCGTGCGCGGCGGCCGCCTCGTCATGCGCCTCCACGAGCGCGAGGACGACGGCCCGTTGCCGGCGCCCGATCTGCTTCCGCCGCCTACCCAGGTGGACATCGCGACGACGTCGGACGAAAAGGTCGATGACGCGCAGGCGGCTGCGGCGCCGGCGCCGCTGCCCGCTGCAGCTGGATGCTTTGAGGACGTGGCCAAGTACCAGTACGCCGTCGGTAGCAGCCCGCTGCACCAGACGCCTTTGCTGAGGATGGTCCATTAATTGAGCCACATCTCGATCGCCAAGGTGAAATTTTGTACGTAGTAGCTGCACTGGCTGGTGCATGAATCGGGGTTGGTTTGTAGCCCTGTAGACCGGAGTAGTGGTGGTCAATGTGTGCCTCCTAATTTCATCTTAGATTCATATACTTGCATTCTTGATAGTACAAAAAATAGCTTTTGGATTGGTTGAAAAAAAATACCTCGATATATATGTGTACGGATGTACAGATGAAGCATTAAATAACGCTTTCGGCCATCCAAGCATGTGCGCAAATGAAGAATGTGGACACAATTGTTAACCTAATACTGATCATAGTGGAGAGTAACTAGTAACCTGATATGTTACTAGTCGAAATTACTATCTTCATAGTGGGTAAAATCTTATATGTAGTGTTATGTATTGTCTCATTTATTATGTTGTAGACTCATTTTGTTTTAGAGTGTGTGATGTTATGGTAGTATAGCTAGTTATCACATCATTCTTTTTTTTCATTTATTATCACCAAAATATCTTGAAGTGTATGATCTTACTACCTATGTTATTTTCACTATGAGTAGTCTAAAACTCGAGCGCATCTATGATGTAATTCACGCTTCCATCTTATCTCCTTGCCCGCTTTAGAAGCACCTCTCCAGTTCACTACTACTCCTTTTTATCGTTCGCTCCCGTTGCCTCCCCAAGGGCAACCGGCCGGGAGCCCCTGGCCTCCCCAGCCTCCCCCCCCCCCCCCCCCACACACACACGCTGTTGTGGTCTTCCCTTCTCCCTCTTGCAGGGATGGCCCGATAGAGGGAGTTCTGACCTACTTTTAAAAGATAAAAGTAATGTCACTCATTAATCATGGTGTACCAAACCTGGCTGCTCTTTTTGGGACATCAGGGAAAGAGTTCCCCACAAAGATAAAATAATGTACTGCATTAGATTGCGTGCTTTTCAGTTATAAGTTCTTTATTTCAACTTTGGAGGCTTTCACTGTGATAATTAAGCAATTCCGTAAGTTCTGATTGCGTGCTACCTTCCGTCAGGGTGCATTTGCAAACTACAAAGAGGTCTTGATCATGTCCATGTCCATGTCCACTTTTGTAATGCACATATGTTGCTATATACTCGCTCTCTTCACAGATATAAGATGTTTTAGATATTTTAAAGCAAACTAGATACCGGAAATACAATTCGGCTCCCGGGTGCGTATGCTCCCTCTACAAAAAATAAATCATATTTTGATGTGTCGAATTTTTTTGACAAAACATTCTACATGTACATCTCCATAATATTTTGTGTGTGTTCGTCAAGTTTCACGAAACACCAATATTTTGTGTGGTCTATGTAAAAAAAGAGAAATTTTATCTTGTGAAAAGCATTATTTTTAGTACTGAATTTTATCTTTTTTACACACGTCACATGATAATCGACTTTTTATGAAACGACTTTGTGAGCGCGTAGCACGTGAAGATGTACGTACAAACTTTTTGTTTCAAATTTTTATATTTAAAATGTGTGTAAGATGCATTTTAAAATAGAAAAAACATATGCTCCCATGTTCCAAAACACGTCCCCCGATAGATACACATTATAACAAATGAATCTATACAATAAAATTAGACTAAATAAATACCAAAATAGATGAATCTATTAAAAGCTAGAACATCTAATATTAGTGAACGGAGGGAGCGGTATGTATTTACTGAGCCACCTTAGCAGTTTATGCATGTTTGCTGCTTCTAGTTAATTAGTGATACAAGTTGACTTTGTTGTGAACTTTCTTATCATGTTACGATTTTTATCGAAACATTTTTTACTTTGCATGCGATGATACTAACCAGATTTGTAATCCAGATCGGTGATTTGCTACCCTTTATCAGTTTTTGAAATTTACCGGTGAATTTTAGATAGTTAAACGATTGGTATTTGCACCGCTCACTGTTTTATTAGCCTGCCAATTTACACAATGTGTCTTTATTGAGAATGGCCGGGCTATATGTAGGATGTTTTTTGAATCTATGAAAAATTCATTTCAAACATGTTAAAAAATTTGAAAAAATACTATGGTATAGACAATATTGTAATCTACAAGTGTGTAAATTTTCAGAATAAAATATGTTGTATTTTCGGCTCCGCAAAAATAACAAATCTTGATATCATCATTGGGAACCGTAGTGAACCGTACACTAATATCTAGATTTCGTCATTTTGTGATATTTTGTCATTTTCACTGAGGGCAAAATATAATGTACTTCAATCTGAAAATTTACACACTGATTGATTACAACATTCTCTACATCTACGTATTTTTTCAAAATTTTCTAAAACATCAAAATCAAAAATTTTGAAGTTTGAAAAAAGAAAAAGAAAACCAGGCTACATCCAGATGTCCGGCATATTGACCTGCCCATGCATCACCTTGTTGCAAAACCGCACTGCCCGCCGAATATATGGACTGAGAGTGGTGATATGTATGCCAAGCTACACGTAGGCTGTTTTTGAATTTATAAAAAAAATATTTTGGACATGTCAAAAAAAATTCGGAAAGAATACAATGATATTAAAATACATTGTAT
This sequence comes from Lolium rigidum, assembly GCF_022539505.1. Lineage (NCBI taxonomy): Eukaryota > Viridiplantae > Streptophyta > Magnoliopsida > Poales > Poaceae > Lolium > Lolium rigidum. Next base: position 237,515,605 of record NC_061509.1, on the reverse strand, counting down.
TTTGGACACGACAAAAATAACATATCTTGATTTCATCATTAACTAATAGTAACGAGCAGTCACTATAATCTAGATTCTCTCATTTTGTGAGATTTTATCATTTTTATAGACGGAAAAATACATCTTTGTATTTATTAAAAAAATCTAAAACTATAAAATCAAAAAATTAAAGTTTTTTTTAAGAAACCAGGCTACATGTAGCTCAGGCTAAAAAAGAGGTTTTCGCATCGTATGCCTGATTGAGGTTTTCGTGTGTCGTATGTCTGATTGTTTCACGTAGCGTAACATGCACTCTGTGAAACAACGCCATAAGGCTAGTCATAGTGGAGAGTAACATAATATAGTAACATGCATATGTTACCCATCTACGTTACTAACTTCATAATGGAAAGTAACATATGTGTCGTACCATGTAAACTCATATTTGTTATATTGTAGACTCATCTTGTTTTTACAGTAGAAGTGTGATATTATGGTAACACATAGCTAGTTACCATATCACTCTCTTCTTTCATTTATTGTCATGTCATGTCACCAAAATGTATTGGAGTGTGTGATGTTACTATCTGTGTTACTCCCGCTATGAGTAGTCTAAAGTTGGCGCGCCAAAAAGCACGCTTGTGTTTCTATTATCCTATCATCATGCACATTCGTTTTCCTGTCACCATCCAATTCCAGCACAGCTTGGCCAATGAAGACAACACGGATCTTGTGTTTATTTTGAGAGATTAGACCTTTCACAGTGGGTTACATCTTAGCGCGTTATCCTAAATAGTGGTGTATGTTAAGAGGCAATAACCTAAGAGCAACTACAATAGATCCTACTCAGCAGACTACAAGAAAAAAAAAAATCGAGAATGACGGGGGGATTACTCCCCACCGTTTGTGATTTTATTACCCTCGAAGTGACTAGGCAGTCAGTCCATACAAAGATTTACAATGCGACAGGAAACAGCAGGGGGTGGGGAGAGAATAAAAAAGAAGCACATCTCAATTACATGTTACAGGAAAGAAAGAAGGATCGGAGGGAGTCTAGAGGTAGCCGGTCTTCCTCTTTGAAGCGCCATCTCCAAACAGCCAGGTCCTCACAGGCCCTACGAATGACCAGCTGGGCAGTGCAGTTTCTATTGTTGAAAACCAAATCGTTCCTGGCCTTCCAGAGAGACCAAAGCAGCACAGCCATTCCAATCCGCCACACATCCACAGGGAAGTCGCGAGGCTGAGCAAGGTCCCAGAAGGAGAAACGGTCAGCAGGGATATCGACCCCAAGGCGAGCCCAAACACCAGAGGCAAGCGTGCAGTCGAAGAAGATATGACGTCCGGTCTCCTCGGTAGGACAGGCGGCGCAGATCGCCGAGGGAGCACAGTTCTTGAAGAAGAGGTTGGCGCGGGTGCTGAGCCTGTCGATGTCGGCGAGGTAGGCGAAGATCTTCAGCTTTGCGGGGAGTCGAGATCCCCACGCAATACAAGCTGAAGCGTCAACCGGCAGCGCCGGGGAGAGCAGGCGGTAGGCGGCACGCGAGCTGAACGGCGGGGCCGAGGAGGTGTCGAGGGAGCGGATATCGTGGCCATCGCGGAGCGACGTGGCGTCGATGACCTGGTTGACGATGGCGAGCTCGCGGGCGGCGGCAGAAGACATGCGCGGCTGAAGAGAGAGACCCGAGGCAAGAACCACAGCGACCGTCGCGTTCGGCCGCGTGCAATGGGAGAACAGCGCAGGGAACTGGTCGGCAAAGCTCCCCCCAGGCCTCCACTTGTCCTTCCAGAACGCAGTGGAAGTACCACTAACAACGGAGCACCGAGTGATGGAGCGGTAGAGCGGCAGACATTCAGCAACAATCATCTCGAGGAATGATGGAGTAGATGACGTGTCCCCAAGGTCCGAAGGCGAGTGAAGGCGGAACCAGTCCTTCCACGGAAGACTCTCAGGCTGGTGGAGTTTGTGGACGAAGTTGAGCAGCAAGCACCTGTTTTGCCGGTGGAGATCCCTGATGCTGAAGCCACCCTTCTGTTTAGACAACAAAGCTTTGTCCCAAGCAATTAAACAACGAGCACCCGAACAAGAATCCTTGCCGGTCCAAAAGAAAGCACGGCGCCTTTTATCTATACTTTCTATCACACCACGGGGAAGCAAGTACGAACACATGTAGTAAGTAGCAAGATTATTAAGAACTGCATTACACAACAGAAGCCGACCACCCGAAGAGAGGAGGAGAGCCCGCCACCCAGAGAGACGACGGTCGAAAGATTGGATCAGCGGGGCAAAGGCAGAGATGGGGAGTTTTGTGGGGGAGAGTGGCAATCCGAGATAGGGTTGCGGGAAGGAGGAGATGGGGCACCCAAGGGTGGCAGCCATCCGATGAGCATCATCGTCGCCGACATGCATGGGGATGAAGCATGATTTGTGAAAATTGATGGCCAACCCGGTAGCAGCGGCGAAGTCATCGAGGACGAGTTTGAGGTGGGAGACCGCATCATGGTTGGCCATACAGATGATGAGAGTGTCATCAGCATATTGGAGGACGGGACAAGGCAGGTCGAGGCGAGAGGGGGTGGCCAATCAAGCCGTCCCTCCAAGATTTACGGATAAGGCGTTGAAGGACGTCCGCCACGATGATGAAGAGGTATGGAGAAAGAGGGTCACCTTGCCGAAGCCCATTGCGGCAACGAATCCAGTCCCCCGGGACCCCATTGAGGAGGATCGCAGTGTGTCCGGTGGAAAGAATGCGGGACATCCACTCGCACCAGCGTTCGTCGAAGCCTCTAGTTTTGAGAATGGTCAGGAGGCTGTCCCAGTTAACGGAATCGAAAGCTTTTCTGAAGTCGATTTTGAAGACGACGGCGGGGGCTTTTTTTTGGTGGCAACACCGAATGAGGTCCGCAGCGTAGACGATATTTTCAGAGATACGACGCCCTGAGAGGAAGCCGGTTTGATCGGCATCCACAAGAGAGTGGATGGCACATTGGAGTCTAGAAGTGAGCACCTTTGTGATAGCCTTCATGACACAATTCTGGAGGGAAATTGGCCTGAAGAGAGAGGGATGGTTAGCAGCGTCTACTTTTGGGAGGAGGACCAGGAAGGCCCTGTTGATTCTTGTGAGGTCAATGGAACCATTGTAGAAGGAGGAGAAAACTACAAAAACGTCCGAAGAGACCAAGTCCCAAAAGGTGGAGAAGAAGGAGGGGCCGAAGCCATCAGGCCCGGGGCTCGACTGTTTGTTCATGTCAGAGAAGGCCTTGCGGATCTCGTCGTGGGAAAACGGAGCACCGAGGGAGGCCGGGAGGGCCCTAGAGTTGTAGTAGAGATCAGCCAGGTTAAACCGCCACTCACAATTGGTGACCGACCCGAGGAGGGTAGAGAAGAATTTTTTAAGAACAACCGCTTTCTCAAGGTGGGAGGAGGTAGTGACACCATCGACCTCCAGAGAGGGGATGGTGTTACGTCGAAGGCGACACGTAGCAGAGGCGTGAAAAAATTTGGTGTTTTCGTCCCCTTCCAAGGCAAATTTGATTTTTGCCCGAGTTTTCCAGTAGATTGCCCGCTCTTTAATAGAGAGGTGGAGGGCATCCATAGTAAGAGAACGGAGGCCATTCTCCGCGTGGGTAAGGGGCCGAGCTTCCTCTAGGAGGTCAAAGAGGTTAATGAGAAAACGACAATCGTTTTCCCGCTCAAGGTGGGGGGTGGTTTTTTTTGTCCATCTCTTGCAACTCAGCCTACACTGGCGAAGGCGGGCCACAATTTGAGAGGTAGGATCACGGCGAGAGGTAGAGGTCCAAGCGGTCGAGATTGATGAACGGAATCTATCGTGCGGGGCCCGGGAAGGCTCGTACCTAAAAAGGCCATGTTTAGGAATGGAGGTAGAAATAGACGCGACAAGGGGCACATGGTCCGACGTGTCCCGAGCGACAGAGGCAAGAGACGAGGAGGGGAAGCGATCGTTCCAAGCATGGTTGATGAACACACGGTCAAGCCGAATGAGAGTAGGGTTCTCCCTTCGGTTGGACCAGGTGAACAGACGGTCACGGAGCGGAAGCTCAATAAGGGCAAGCTCATTGATACACTCGTTGAACATGGAAGCCTCACTGATGGAGAAATTGTCGTTATTCCTATCGGAAGGGTTCCGCGTAAGGTTGAAATCGCCAGCGATGAGCCAGGGGACATCCTGAGCAGGCTCGTGGGTGGTGAGCTCAAGAAGAAAGGCAGCCTTATCAGCACGGTCGCAGGGCGCATAGACATTGGTGAAACACAAAATCGAGCCATCGGCGTTGAAGGAGAGGTCGAGAGAGATGATGTGCCGGGAGGGAGTAGAGTGGGAGAGACTGAAAATATTGCAATCCCAAGCGGAAACGAGGCCACCCGAGGTCCCCACCGCATCTACCGAGCAAAAATTACGAAGGGAAGGGGGAAGAAAGGACGAGGCCTTAGAAGGAGGGATCGGACCCAACTTGGTCTCCTGGAGCGCCAAGATATTTGGCCGGGCCGCAAAGAGGTCAGCGGAAACAGAAGTGCACTTGTCGTCGTCACCTAAACCACGTACGTTCCAGGAACCAGCAACGAAGCAAAGATTACTCATATAAGGAGACACACAGACACCTGAAACGAGCGCAAAAGGGAGCCAGCATGGATTACGTGGAGGCACAAGGCCATTACAAAGTCTAGATTTTTTTTTTGCGAAGAAAACATCCAATCTATTCATCAACAATCAAGGCGATACAAAGAACACCAGAAGCAATAAGAATTACATCTAGGTCCGAAGACCACCTAGCGACGACTACGGACACTAGAGCGAGCCGAAGGCGCGCCGCTGCCATCACCCCTCCATGATCAGAGCCGGGCGAATCTTGTTGTAGAAGACAGTCGGGAAGTCGTCGTGCTACGGCCACGAGAGGACCAGCGCACCAGCCACAGCAACCGCCGCCGATGAAGAGATGCATAGATCGGAAGCCTCTAATTTTCCGACACACAAACGGAGACGAACGACGATCGGATCCAACCGGATCCACCGCGGACACACACCGGCCAGATCTGACGAGATCCACCGGAGACAAACCTCCACACCCCCTCCAACAACGCTAGGGACGTCGTTGGAGCGGAGGCTGGGTGGGGGGAACCTTATTCCATCTTCAAAGAGCAGCCGCCGCCTGATCTCTCCAAAGAAGACGCAAAACCTAGCAAAACACAAAAAAAACCGTGAGGATGGAGCCCTCCCGCCGGCAGGGACCGGGAACCACCACGCGACCATGGCTCTGAGGCCACGGAGGCGGGCGGCCCGGAGGTGCCGCCGGCAGGAGGCGGAGATCCCGATCGCCTTTTAGATCGCTTTCCTGGCGGCTGGTGCGAATGGTCGCTCATACCTTGATGATGTCCGGATAATCAGGTGATGGACCTCTATTACAAAGTCTAGATTGAACGAAATAAATAAAAAAAGGGGGCGAAACTCCAGCAGACAGGCCTGCAATCTGAAGGAGCTGTTCCAGCTGGTCAAGCTAACGAGCCTCGCAAGGCAAGGAGAAGGGGGGACGCAAACGGCTCCAGCCGCACCACCATAGGAGCGATGAACGGACAGATGAGCCTGGTCACCAAGAGTTTGAAGCATCATCCGGAACCAGAAGGCACCGCTGCCCCGTCCGTGACCGCGTCAGGATCGACGCCGCAGACGGCAGCAAGCGCCTTGAGGCGCTGCAGAGGGATAGGGCCTGGGACTCCATCCCCGAACCCTGCAGCCTGAACTGCAGCGCGGAGACGAGGCGAGCCAGCGGAGAGGTTGAAACGCGAGGCCTTGACAGCCTTGGCCTTGGACAACATATTGACGAAGTGGTCCGGCTCCTTCGAAGCAAGACGAGAGCTGCGACGGGCTTTGAACGCCGAGTCGACGGCACGCTTGCGGCGGACGCGCTGCTTGCGCACGGCGTCCTCGTGCTCATCTCCGGCAGCCAGGAAGGTCACAGGTGGGTGCACTTCGCCGTCAGCGAGGGCAGGGCCAAGGCTGGCGTCAAAGGCAGGCACCAACGGGGTAGCAGGGATGGCCAGCGTGTCATACCACTGCAAGAGAAGGGGGTTTGAGGTTGGGCAGGGGGTAAAACGAGCTGAAAAGCAGAAGAGATGGGCTCAAAGCTAACCTGGTCGGCATCAAGGCCTTCCTCCGGAACTGAGCAGCCAGGCGGTGAGCCAGAACCTTGTCCCAGAGCTCAACGGGGGTGGCTGAAGGAGGAGGGGCACTCTGGGAGCCAAACAGAGGCTCGGAGTCGAGGTCGTTCACGGGAGCAGAGGACATGGCGGCTTGCCTGCGTGCCACGACCCTCCCCCACATCTCCAAGCCAGAGGATCCGGGCCTGAGATTCGGGGGCGATGGCGGCTCACCGAAGACAGAGTCCTCGTCGATGTCACTCAGTCTAGCCTCCCGCCGGCCACCACCAGAAGAGGGCTCAGGCTCAACCCCACCCAGGTCACCAAAGTGGCCTGAGGAGATGGAGGACCCGTCCTCCTCAAACGACCAGGTACGAACCACCCGGATGGACACCTCCGTGCCGGAGACGCCGTTGGCATCGCGCACGAGCAGCGCGTGGGGGACATCCCGGTCATCCTCCAGCTTGATCACCAGCCTCACCGCCGAGTAATCCCCTTCACTGAGACACAGGGGATCAATGCAGCAAACACTCCCAATGGAGCGGAATACGAATCCCCACCTCGTCCCAATGTTCGGGAGGAAACCCGGTGGCAGAGAGCTGCGCGAAGTAGGAGAACCGCTACAAGAAATTTTACATCACTAAAATCCTATGTGGAGAAAAGAGAAGAGATGAGAGAGAAGAAAGAGGGCCTACATATGCAGCCCGGCTATAGCACAAAACACGAAACACAATAGCCTCCACGCAGCTCACCCATGAGTGCTTGAGCCGGCCCTATAACCCCCATTGAGTCTTGCGGTCCATTATATGCACACATTAAATATTTAAATATTCTATAGGCAAATCTAGTAGCCAGCCTATTATATGGATACTTATTGTTGCTAACTAGAGATGACATGGCATAAGTATAGAGCCAGCTGCTGGCTGCATTATTGGTGATATGTAGGCATCTAATTGGGCTAGCCGCTTTCTTTTGCCTATGACTTCGTGCAATGGTTGTATCTTAGCTAAGATACAAACAACACCACTATCTCTATTCACTAACTATTGTGCCACATAATTGTTTTGCCTAAAAACACCCATTGTAAAAAGTCTTAGCAGCCGGCGGATGCGGAATGCAGCCAAGCGGAACGCGTCCAACAGGCGTGAGGCCTCCATTAGTCACACTTTTTCGGCCTATGCATGATATGACCATATCAGTAGAAGTGGCACTGGTGTGGTGGAGTGGAGTTGTGTAAAACTTCGATCGCAGATTTGACTTTTTACTTTCAGGTCCCATGCACATTCTTGAAAAAGTTGAAGTGTCCACTAATCCTCCGAACGAAAAGACAACGCTTCATGTTAGGTGACGGTCACGCGCGCTGTTGAGGAGCTACCTCGCTGTTGAGAGTGCATATTTTGTCTTAGGTACCTCATATAACTCATATTTTATTGATTACTAGTTGAATGCCCGTGCTTTGCTACGGTTTCTTCTATTCTAACAACACATGTCAATATATTGTATTAATATTCATGTGTAGGAAAAAGAGTGTTTGTGCATTGCCCCTAAAAAACCTGATATAAATCTTAGATGCATCATGAAATGTCATTACACTCCAAGAGATCCTTCAGTGTGTCTCTATTTCTTAATTGTCAATCTCCTCTACATCGCCGTTATTGGTTCCAACTGATCCTCTAAGTCACCCGCTGTACTTTATGCCTATGATTTCACTACAATCTCAACGGAATTCAGGGTCTTGGGTACCCCTAAAAGACACTTGCAAGTTGCAACGACAGACGAACATATTGAAAGACCAGAAATTACTACTCCCTTCGATCCACCAAATGTGTCGGGTCTTAGTTCAAATTTATACTACCCCCTAGTAAAATTGCAACATGCAAAGTACTACAGAACTTTTTTCTCAGCATGCCAAATGTTAAAATAACATGTACTTCAGAAGACTTTGATGTACTCCCTCCGTCAAAAAATAGATGTCTCACTTTTATCTAGATACGAATGTATCTAGATACATTTTAGTTAAGGATACATCCGTATCTAGATAAAATTAAGACACCTATTTTTAAACGGAGGGAGTAGTTGGTTTTCTTGATTAATTTCAGTGCAATCTGGCCTCAATGAAAATACCAAACCACAGCAGTAAATAAAAGACTGCAACTGAACCTAGCATGTATTGATGATACGATTGATGATACCTAATTATGAAGTACTTCCACCGGTCTCTTTTAATTGACTCGGTTTTAGTATAATTTTGTACTAAATTTGAGCCAATTAAAAAAGACCAGAGGAAGTACCTCTCACAAGAATATAATATTTGCTCACCCTAATGAAAATAATTTTTCAAGTGAACCATCTCCATTCTAAAAATATGTGTTCTTCATGTATTTCAGTTTTACAGAAGAAACAATCTTTGATTGCTCTTAATTCTCTTACGAATCAAACAATTACCTCTCTAGTGTCCTACAGATAAATACCACTCTCTATAAGCTAGTCAGCTCATATGCGATAAATATGGACAACAGTGATAACTTGAAAAGTTGTATGTGAAAAATAGAACAGTGGACATGGTTCACAAAAATTGCAATAACATACTTCACCAATCTAGGTAAATTTAAGGAATATTATACAAGTAATACTCCGTCATCAATCTTGGCTCAATTACAAAAATTCTGGTACTCGAAGTTTTCTCGTGCCAATTATTTAACAACATAATTACAAATTGAGGAATCTGGATTGAGAAGTAAATTCCGCAACATAGTAAAACCTCGAAATGCAAGAAGAATAACAACCTCTTGACCATGTCCTTGCCACTTGAAAAGTTTTGCCTTTATAATTCTGCAAGGAAAATGGCATGGAGAAACACTATTGTTTAAAGGATCATATTTTATCAGATCATATAGGGTATACATATAAAACTTGCGCTTGCAGTTTGTAATAAGCTATTTAGCAAGATCGTAACAGTTCCAAAAAACAGCTTGATAACTCCCTCTCATGATGACTAAATAGCTAAAACTCTCCAAGCCTATCTGTACAATCTATATAACATGCCCTTGCCCAATTTAAAGATACCCCTGCACCAAAGCATTTCACAATAAATTTGATATATGTTAAGTAATTCATGTAGCAAACCATGATGAGGATACGGAGGAATCTACTTTGATAAGTAGCTACAAGAACCAGCTCACTAACTCAGTTGATAAATGCAATGTTTTCCGTAAACATGATATGGAGAAACTATCTGCTACTTCATAATTAGATGAAGACATCTTTGGAATAGGTAAATATGCCTTACATGGCAGAAAGTTAGATCTTCGATTATCTAGGCCACATGGTCTATTATTACCGTGTACCATAAAATCGATGTCTGATTGCACTCCCATGTGAGGACTTTCAAGATGGGAAGCTGATGGTGTCCATTGAATCATATTAGCTCCAGCTGTCACAAATGCTGATGCTAGAAAATCCTGCTAAGAAAAACATAAACAAATCAACAAAGCAATTTTCATACGGCTGACCGAAATATGATGCCTCTGTCTGATTATGCCCACAAAACTCAAAAAGACCAACATGTTCATTATTTGACTGTAAGGCTAATGTTCTGCTGCCACCGGGTGGCTATACCATGATGCCTCTTGACTGTAATACCGCATCTGAATATTTTGCCACTTTCTTTGCTGGACAACCTCAGTGCTTTGCATTTGTTGACAGATACTTTCTCACCCCCTTTGAAAACTAATGACAAAAAGGCCTTGCACATTTTCATGTGCTTCAGCTTCCAAGGAGAGAAGCCTCGATTGCCTTTCTCTAGGCTCTAGCAGCTTAGCCATTATCCAGAAGAGCATTTTCTGTTCTCAGTAACTTCAGAGCAAAAAAGGTACCTATTCTCATGCATGACGCAAAACTGTGTCACCAAGGAGCATCTCATTAGGGTAATGTACCAAAGCATGAAATTCTTTATAATCTCTTTTCCATCAATAAAGGATATTTCAAACATCTCGTGCAACTTTAACTCAGACAATGCATGTCTACATAGGATGCCAAACCACATTCACACTCAACAGTCTCCTTTCCATCACCTCTTCGCAAGACCTAACTAGCTCTTTCACCGTTGGACTGCAGAAAATAAAGAATATATGGAGCATTCTAGGAATTCCAATGAGAGGAACACAAAGAATATAAAGTTACACGATCTAGACAACAAGCATCATCACCTTATTGCATGAATATACTAACCATTCGTGGAAGGAATACCTAAACCTTTTTTTTGGTGAAACAATACAAACACGAGATAATAACGATTCATAGGAAACATGTTGCCTATACAAGCTGAAGTATAGAAGAAACATACTGATGGCATACAATGTTTGAACAAATACAAAACCCATATCTAGAGCAAAGAAATTAGTCTAACAATCAAATGTGCGCGCAGTCCTATTTTTACTAACATGCACATATTGTCTGAACTATATTGAATTCTGAAGAAATGCATAACTAACTGAAGTAAGAGGAGCAGAATGACGTGCGGTGATGGACCTGGGGGCGAGCTGCTGGAGGTGCATGGCAAATTGTTGACGTCTTAGGCATCCGGCGCCTTGTCCTTCAGACGGTAAAGCATCCATCGAGCACTATCTGGTGCCGGTCCTTATCGTGCTCCTCCATGGACTCATTGTTGGTAGGAGACGCAGTGAGCAAGGGGGACACCGAAAACTTCCTCCACACCATCGGATGGATCGAGCCCGAGCACAGCGGTAGGATCCGGGGTCTTCAGCGCTTGGGGCGAGCGATTGAAGGAGATGGCTCGTTGGTGGGCTTGATGGTGGAGAGGAGGATGAGGGGGAATTTGATTCTCATCGGCATGTCTCGCGGGAGGAAGCCGCCGCGCCCATGGATCCGGTGGAGATTGAGGGCCGCAATTGTTCCTCCGCTTTCGTCGGCGCCTAGCGCTAGGTAGACCGCGACCCAAGCATGCCAGGCTCGACGAGATTGAGATTGTGCAGAACTCCACCGGGAGGGAGAAGCTGTGGCGGGAGGCGGCCGTTAGTGGACGGCGGCGGCGGTGATGGCGAGAGGGAGGAGATGGGTGAGGGAGAGGGGGATTATTTCCGGATTATTTTTTGAACAAAAAGGTCCCGAAGGACCGAGAGCTGCATTAAGTCAACACGGTTACGGACCAAATTACAGAAAGGGCCTCGAAGAACAAGAAATAACGGACCAGCCCTTTGATTTTGCATACAGGACCCTAACATAGAAACTGAAAACGCGATCAGGTCCCTGGTCATCACCGGAGAACAGGCTCCGCCATCGAATGCCTTCCACGCCGCTGGGGAACAAGCCACTTGGGGCGCGGACGGCCAGCACTGTCGACGACGAGCCGCCTGTGGAGGAAGATCTCCTGGAGAAGGGCCCCCTTCGGCCGTATGATGTAGGGCAGGGCGAAGACGCCGACGTAAGTCCCCTGCTGATGAGCTTCCTAGGAAGAACACCACCATGAAGTAGGCGTAGCTCCAAAGAACTTGTGACACCGCCCCCAGTGCAGGGAAGCAACAACACCTTCGCTGTGTCCTCACCCTCGCCGCCACGGTCGGCCGAGAGGGAACAGCTTTGGTGTGCTACCTCCACACCAGAAGCAGCAGGGATAAGACCTCCCGGAAGCAGACGCGTTGGTGACGACGCGGCTGAGGTCCTCCTCGCCTCCACGGTCGGCCAGGAGCTCCTCCACGACGTTGTTCGCTGGCGTGCACGCGCTTTCCCCCTCACCTCCTAGGCCGGCCAGGAAAAGACGCCGCCCGCCGCTTCCGCGCTGCAACAGGTGGTACACCGCCGATCTTTTATTGAAGGGAGCGTTAGTCCTCTGCTTCCCTCTCCCCTCCGACCACCGGAGAAGAAGAGGAAACAAGAGAGACCCTACATCAGCTGAAATCCAGGCGGCCAGATCTCATCCTCCGCTCCCACTACCGGGCATCAAGCCCCCTACCTGCATACTGCCACTAAACCTACCTAAACTATTTACTCCGGCGCCTCACCTCCGCCCATCTCTACCGGTGTCGCCGGCGAGATCGACCTCAGGTCGGCCCGGCGCCTTCGAAGGAGCTCTCAGTTACTGTGGATAAGAGAGAGAATGGGAGGGGGGAAATGAGCGGTGCCATTTCCGGATATTTTTGCTCGGAGTTAATAGAAAATGGGGATTGCCTTTAGAGTGCGACGGGGCACACCAAAAAAAAAGAGATTGCTTTCCAGTTTTTCTTTAATTCCGTGATCGCAGTGGTCTCCTAATTGTGTCGATTTTGGAAAGTGATTAGCTGTTGGGGAGAGTAGATCGGCGCGCCGACGGTTAGATGTTAAGCAGAGGCCACGAGATTAAATTTGACAAATAGGATGTTTTCAATGACGACCAACAAACGCATAGAGGGTCAAACGACCAACTCCAATTTAATAGTAAAGAAATTATTAGTCAAAGTTGCATCTTATGTATAAAAAGGCAGTGAGTGAGTAGCACGTACTCTCTAGATAAATATAAACGACAATTAACGATCTGATGTACTACACTCCCCAGCCCTGAATACTTGTGGCAAGTATGCAAAATGTAAGCTAAAATTTATCTAGTTTTACTTTAACAAGGAAGGGAGCCGGGGACGCCAACTTCATTCCGCTCAAGTGCAAAGTAAACCATGGATTGTGGAGGTGGTGTTTTGGCTCATAGGTGCATGTGCATCTATTATAAAATAAATAAATAAATATAAAAAAAAACTGAAATACAATTTCAGATGTACATCCTGACATTCTATGTTTGTACATAAGTTTTCGTGAGAAAACAACATTTTATGTGGCATGTATAGAAAAGACAAAAAAATGTCCTGTACGTACGTAGACGTGTTGGAGCATCAAAATTTATCTTTTTTACACGAGACACAAAAATTATTCTTTTTTCCCGAAAACTTGTGTGAACACATAGAATGTCTAGTTATACATGCAAGAATTTGTTTTAGAATTTTTTGACACTTTAAAATATATTTTCATACAACGAGTTTATATGCACCCGTGAGCCGAAATGAATTTCCAATGGATTGTCTATCTAGAACACCTGACTTTGTAACCTAGGTGAGTATTCAAGTAGTTGAGCAACGGTATGCCTGGTATCACGTAGTCGTTTTCAAGCCTGTTGCTCGCCACAGCCTTGGCTAGAAGCTTGTTGTCCGTCAGAAAGGTAAACATGTTGATTCCCAGAAATTTGTGCAGCCAGTAACAAAGCCTTCGCTTCAGCCTGCAGAACCAATGAAACAAGTGGTACCGAAACTCGCACCATGATGTTCAAACTCTGTCCATCGGCTGTGTACTCTATGAAAACTCCAATCCCTGTTGCCACCAAACCTGCATTCCCTGGAATTTTCTTACACTTCCAGGAGGCATCAGCAAACACCTTTGGACCTGTGATGAGCAATTCAGATTTAAGTGTATCAACTTGGATAGGTGTGAGAGCCGCTGCTGCAGGCTTGTTGATCTTGTTCTTGCTCTGCATGGAGAAATCAGAAGCATCAACAAGTATTCTGTAACGCATGTCTGCCGTTAGTGACATGGTGCCCGTTCGAAAATAACTTGCTCAACTTGCTTAGATATGGATGTATTTATACACTGAAACGCGTTAAGATACACTCGTATCTAAATAAAACTGCTTCACTTATTTCCAAATGGACGGGTATCAACATCAATTATTGGTCATACAGTACTGCCTACCTCGCCCATGTGGAGCGCATATCAGTCAGTTCGTTCGCTACTAGGCTTACCCTGTCGTCAAATATCTGCACGCAATTATATCATTCTGTTTGTTCTTTCTATCTTTGCGGGTAGTCTGTTTGTTTGCTAGCTAGTCTTGTCCCGTCATCCTATATGCGTACACAATTATATCAGTCAGTTTGTTCACTAGCTAGCCTTATCCTGTCGTCCTATATGAGCACACAATTAACCGTGAGAGATCCCCCACATCAAAAGGAAAATTTAATCGTGAGAGATCTACTAGGCTATTGCACTACTCACTGCCTTATTTCTTCTATCTATCTATATATAGCACGCGACCATCCACGAGAGGAGCATCGCGCTTCTCTCCTAAACAAACTTCTATACTGCAGAACCATGGAGTTCCCAAGTACCTGGTGGTGGTGCGGCACCGCGGCTCTGGTTTCCATTATCATCGTTGTGCTATCCATCAAGATCTCAAGAGCAAGGTATCGAGGAACTCAGCTTCCACCTCTAGTCAGTGATGCCGCTCTCCTCTCGCTCATACCCACCCTTGTGAAGAAAGGCATGCCTGCTGTGTTCAATCATCTATATGCCAGGTATGGCAGCGTGTTCATGGTCAGTCCCTTTGGGCTGAAGATGACGTTCTTGGCTGGGCCAGAAGTCACCACCCATTTCTTTCGAGGTTTGGACTCCGAGATCAGCCACGGGGATCTCTTCGAGTTCACCGTTCCCATGTTTGGCTTGGCGATTGCTTACGCCGTCGACGTCGCTACTCGGAATGAGCAAAAGCGATTTCACCTTGAAGCGCTCCGGCCATCCAGATTGGCCGGCCATGTTTCTAAGATGCTACAAGAAGTGGAGGTGCGTAGAAAACAAACCCTGCAATATCTGTCTCGACTATTAATTCCTAGCTAGTATCTGCCTAATTCCTAGTATACATGATGCAAACAATTTCTTTTTCTTTTTTTACAAACTTGCTTGTTTGGATGTACGCAGGGCCACTTTGGCAAATGGGGAAAAGAGGGCATCGTTGATTTAAAGCTTGAGTTCGAGCGGGTACTCATGTTGATCGCGAGCCGTTGTTTCCTCGGAAAAGAGGTCCGGGAAAATATGTTTGACGAGATCACCACGCTGTTTACTGAGCTTGGAAATGGCATGAGCTTGGGTAGCATCCTATTTCCATATCTCCCAACTCCAGCAAACCGGCGGCGTGACAGAGCGCGCATCAGGCTGACCGAAATACTATCTGAGGTGGTGGAGTCCCGCAAGAGGTCTGGCAGAGTCGAGGAGGACACGCTGCAGGGATTGATCGACTCCAAGTATAAAGACGGCCACTCTACATCGGTACAAGAGGTAGTGGGATTGATCATAAGCTTGCTATTTGCTGGAAAATATACCAGCTCTGTCGCCAGCACTTGGACCGGAGCTTGTCTGCTCAGCCACCCAACCTTCTTAGCAGCCGCCATTGAGGAGCAAGAACAAATCGCCAAGAAGTACAAGGACGGGCTAGACTACAGTGCTGTCATGGAGATGGAGACACTTCATAATTGCATCAAGGAGACGCTAAGGATGCACCCTCCGGCGTTGGCGCTAGCCCGCAAGGCACATACACACTTCACGGTGCAAACCAGAGAGGGCAAACAGTATGAAATCGAGCCAGACCACCCCGTAGCAACTCTTGTTCTAGTCAACAATAATCTTCCCTACATCTATAAGGACCCTCAGGTATATGACCCGCGTCGGTTTGGCCCGGAAAGGAAAGAGGACATAGCATTAGGCAAGTTATCTTACATGTCATTTGGCGGTGGTCGGCACGTTTGCACCGGCGAGGCCTACGCTTACATGCAGATTAAGCTGATTTGGAGCCATTTGCTAAGGAACTTTGAACTCGAATTGATCTCTCCTTTCCCAGAGACAGACTGGGGCAATTACGTGGCAAAGCCAAAAGGAAATCTGTTTGTAAGATACAAGAGAACCAGCTCCGTGCAGTCAATTTAGATTATTTTTTTTGCTTGCGTGCAACCTATATGCATATACAAGAGAACCAGCTCTGTCCAGTCAGTTTAAGTCTATAAGTAATAACTCTTGAATAATGTAGTAATATAATGAATGCCATATGCATCAGTCGATGAGAAAAAAAATCCATCCATGTTTCCTTAGGTATAATATCCATGTAATTGTGTTGTATCTTATTGATGCGAACTTTTATGTAAATAAAATGTCTCTTCATAAAAATTATGTAATGATGTTTGTTTGTCAACAGTTTGTATTGAGAGATAGATGTCAGTTTAGTGCTGGACTCGTTTTCCTCATCCATGTCCATTATTATGTCCATCAAGAACTATGTAGTTCTAGTTTGTAGATTGACACTTCTTTTGTGTTATTTCACTACTTTCCATTTGTGCATTCAAGCAGATGTTTTATTTAAGTCAACACACTATGTTTTGAAACAGGATTTTATCTCGCTTTATAGATAAATCTCAAAAGGCCAAACTGATACAAGGTGATGAAAATCAGCAAATAGGTTTGGATGCGAGCAGGCAGTATCTATGCTCCATGGTTGATGAAATCATTTAGATGATTGCGCTAGCCCAGCAATATGCATTTCTACAGGAAAGTGTGTTTGTCCCTTGGTATCTAACCCGGTTGTGAAACACTTCCTAACTCACATAGTAAACGAACTACAATTTTTCCTTGAATGGACGGATGTTTTACTTGTAATTGTAACCTCTCATCATCATGTATATAGGACTAGAGATCTCATTCATGTTATCTGTAATATCATCGCTGATTTCTACTAAAACTTTATCTCTATGCATGATGATAAGAACATGATATTACTCTGGTATGTCCCCTGTTTGTTGGGGGAGTCGGCTTGTTCTGTTGGTAGCCTATCTTTAGGTGCTTGGTGTTCTTAGTTTCTGGGTGCGTCCCAGTATCATGTTGTTGGATGTGTAGCGTGCTGCAAACATCTCCGAAACGTTGTATTTCTGTTTTCAGCTTTTATATAAAAAAGCAGGGCCTAAGGCCTGTTGTCTAAAAAAATGTCCCCTGTTTGTGATGACACTAAAATCTGAAGTCCGTGTACATATAGATTATATACACGGGAGCGAACTCTGAATCTGACAAGAATTGATGCAAAAGATGCATAACACCCCGATGATTAAGCCAAACTGTTGTTTCTCTTAATCCTATCCAAATCCCTATTTTGTAAGACACATCCAAGCATCAGATAAGCACACAAACAAGCAAACAAGAAATTGTTCTATTCAGATTCTTGGTGCCCTAAAGTGTAAGGTATTACCTGACTGATTGAGGATTCGTGGACGTCGCAAACTGGATGGGAATGAATTTGGTCGCCTAAGCCCTATGAAATTTCTCATCACCAGCATCAGTGTGGATAGCGGGCGGGGCCAGGCTCGACATGCTCCAGCGACGATGACGATGGTGCAGCGCCGGCAACGCGTCTCTTGGTACTCAGGCTGTTCACCACGACCTCGCGTTGTTTGCCGCTTGCCGCCGCCGCCTGCCGCCAATGGATGACCAGCGATGGGTTTGACAACCACCGCAACCGCAAACATGATGGGGATCTGCCTACAGGGAGCATCACCTCTTCTCCTCCTTACTCCCTGCTGGGACGCTGGGTTCTAGGTGAGATCCATGGCCTCAAAGATGTGAGCTATTGTGGAGATTTGTATCTTGGTTTCCTAAGTCAGACGATTTATTTTGTAGAGCTACGATTCTGTAGAGAGTACGGAGAAGAAAAGGTGGCCTTCAGTGGTGCTAAACTTCAGAATTGATCTCTTGAATTGCCTCTGGACTTTCTTTATTTCTTGCGAATCTTCACCTGTGAACTTAGTGGCGGCTTAGAAATTTGTAACTTGATATTCATTTTGTCAAAATTGCCACTGTTTTTTGCCTAAACCATTGTTGTTTAGTCAAAATCTCTGTCCATTTCGAAAAAAAAGTCAAAATCTCTGCCTCCTATAGATGCTACTGTGGCTTCTCCGCTTGCTGACAACTGCTATGGTAATAGAGGTAGGGCCAACAAAACTGCTCCAAATGTGTGACTATTTTTGCGTAACACATTACATTTATAAATTTGTAAATATGTATATAAGTTCATCCTATGAACACAGGCACACATACCCCTACGTCTATCAGCGTCGTCGAGAGATTGACTACGAAACTGAGTATTGAGATTGAGATTGACGAAGCCATAACATGCGTCTCACAGTGTAAAACGATAGAGAGATAGAGATTAACGGATGTTTTATTGAGACTCATGGACGAGTATATATAGACGTACAGAGATCATCTTGGAGTGCAAGACAAGACACGAGAGTCCTATCTCTATCCTAAATTATCCGTTTATACGTACACGGAATATATCTCTAACACTTTTCTGCGGTTGTAGCGGGAGCGTTGTGAACAACATGAACGACGGCAGACTAGAGAGAAACCGAAGGTAGAAACCAACGGGCTGACGCTCCCCCGCAATCGTAGCTGGAGCGTCGTGGACGATGTCGCGTCGTAGATGCTTGGACTATAGAGGAAGCCGAGGTGCTCATTGATACGTCTCCAACGTATCTATAATTTCTGATGTTTCATGCTTGTTTATTGACAATACCTACATGTTTTGCTCACACTTTATAATGTTTTTATGCGTTTTCTGTAACTAACCTATTAACAAGATGCCACAGTGTCAGTTCCAGTTTTCTGTTGTTTTTGGTTCCAGAAAGGTTCGGGCAATATTCTCGGAATTGGACGAAATCAACGCCCAGAACCTTATTTTTTCCGGAAGCTTCCAGAGAGCCAGAGTGGGACCAGAGGGGAGCCCTGAGGGCCCCACACATGGTGGCGGCGCGGCCAGAGGGGGGGGGGCGCCCCCCTATTGTGTGGGACCCCCGTGGCCCTTCCGACTCCGCCTCTTCGCCTATTTAAGCCCTGCTGACCTAAAACTTCGATACGAATTGACGAAACTCCAGAAAGACTCCAGGGGTGCCGCCGCCATCGCGAAACTCCGTTTCGGGGGACAGAATCTCTGTTCTGGCACGCCGCCGGGACGGGGAAGTGCCCCCGGAAGCCATCTCCATCGACGCCACCGCCTTCATCATGCTCCGTGAGTAGTTCCCCCATGGACTACGGGTTCTAGCTATAGCTATTTGGTACTCTCTCCCCCATGTACTTCAATACAATGATCTCATGAGCTGCCTTACATGATTGAGATTCATCTGGGTAATTAGTGTTGTGTTTGTTGGGATCCGATGGATTGTTACATTATGATTAGTTTATCTATATAAGTTTGTGAAGTTATTGTTGCTGCAATCTTGTTGTGTTTAATGCTTGTCACTAGGGCCCGAGTGGCATGATTTTAGATTTAAGCTCTATACTTATTGCTTAGATTGTATCTACAAGTTGTTTGCACATGTCTATGTCCGGAACCCGAGGCCCCAGAGTGACAGCAACTGGGATAACTGGAGGGGAAGGCTTAGATATGAGGATCACATGTTTTCACGGAGTGTTAATGCTTTGCTCCGGTGCTCTATTAAAAGGAGTACCTTAATTTCCAGTAGATTCCCTATAGGTCCGGCTGCCACCGGCTGGTAGGACAAAAGATGTTATGCAAGTTTCTCATTGCGAGCACGTATGACTATATATGGAAAACATGCCTACATGACTAATAATCTTGATGTTCTGTCTTAATGCTATTTCAATCCTATCAATTTCCCAACTGTAATTTGTTCACCCAACACTTGTTATTGGAGAGTTACCACTAGTGTAGATAGCGGGGAACCCCGGTCCATCTCTCATCTTCATATACTCGGTCCTATATGTCATTGGAAGTAGTATCAACTATTTTCTGGTGTCATTGCTCTCATATTACTGCTATCGTCTGTTGTGTTACTCGTTACTACTGCTCTCATATTACTGCTGCTTTCACATCACCCCTGTTACTAGTGCTTTTCCAGGTGCAGTTGAATTGACAACTCAGTTGTTAAGGCTTATAAGTATTCTTTACCTCCCCTTGTGTCGAATCAATAAATTTGGGTTTTACTTCCCTCGAAGACTCGTTGCGATCCCCTATACTTGTGGGTTATCAAGACTATTTTCTCGGCGCCGTTGCCGGGGAGGCATAGCTCTACTCATAAGTTCACCTGAGGAGTACACTCTACCTCTCTCTCTGTTTTATTTTATTTTGTTTTGCTTAGTTTACTTTTGTCTAGTTTATTTGTGCTTAGTTTATATCTGTCTAGTATTATTTTGCCTAGTTTACTTTTGTCTAGTTTCTTTTTGTTTTGTTTTATTTTCCTCATATACCCGAAAATCCATAAAAATTTGAAAAACCGAAAAATTAAAAACTGTTGTTATGGAAGAACCCACAACCTATTTGGAGCTTATAGAATTATATAATAATTATAGAGAATCAAGAACGGGAAAAGTTATGAGTGTTGTGATAGAAAAATTGAATACAATTGCTAAAATCTTGCTTAAACGCCATGATATAAACTGTTGCTCTAAACAGGATACTAAACATCTTAAATTTCAATGTGGCTTTAGTGAGGAAGCTTTAATTAAGAACTATAATTGGAATAGCTATATTCATTTTGGGTTCGAAGAAGTAGAACAATTTGTTTTGTTTATGGGAGCTTCTGAGATAGAATCCTTCATGGCTAAAAATTATGAAACTTGTGTTGTTTGTAAGGACCTTAAAGATTATGTCTCTTGTATCCTTAATTTTTGCATAGAAAGTTACAGTGATAATCCTTATATCATTGATTATAAAGAGAGACTCATTAATGCACAAGAATGCACTCACAATTTGCAGGAACCTGTGAAAGAAGAAGTTGATGAACCTGAAAGCTCATTGGATGAAAAAGAGGAGGAAATTGATGAACCTGAAAGCTCATTGGATGAAAAAGAGGAGGAGAGTGATGAACAAAAGGAGGAAGAATGGATTAGCTACCCATGCCAACCTTCTAATGAGAGTAACTCTTTATCTCTTACACTATTTGATTGTCCTCCATGCTTACCAAAGGAGGATGAATGTTATATTCATGTGGATTCTCTTGCAATATTCCCTATGAGTAAAACTTGTGAGAATAATTATGGTACTGTTATCTATGATAATCCATGCTACTTTGATAAATTTTATGATAATGCTTTGTTTGTGCCTGATGTCGAAATGCATGGTACTAAAGAGTTTTGCTTAGCAAATGTTTATGATAAAGCTCTAGATGATGGTCCTATGTTACTTGATAATATTAATTGTACTAATGAAAAAGGGATTGGAGAAGTCTTGACTTTATCTAAGAGTCCCATATCTTTTGATATTGATCAATTATCTTGTTATATTATTGATAAAAGTGGTTTAGAAAGTTTTGATCCTATTATTTTTAAGCTTGATAAAAATTATGTGTTTATGGATCATGAAAAAAATGCTTTATGTGATAGTTATATTGTTGAGTTTATTCATGAAGCTACTGAAAACTATTATGAGAGAGGAAAATATGGTTGTAGAAATTTTCATGGTACTAAAACACCTCTCTATATGCTGAAAATTTTGAAGTTACTCTTGTTCTATCTTCCTATGCTTGTCACTTTGTTCCTCATGAATTTATTTGTGTACAAGATTCCTATGCATAGGAAGTGGGTTAGACTTAAATGTGTTTTGAACTTGCTTTTGATGCTCTCTTTTGCTTCAACTCTCATCCTTATGTGAGCATCATTAAAATTGTTGAGCCCATCTTAATGGCTATAAAGAAAACACTTCTTGGGAGATAACCCATGTCTTTATTTTGCTACTGTTTTGTTGTGTCTTGGAAGTTGTTACTACTGTAGCAACCTCTCCTTATCTTTATTTTATTGCATTGTTGTGCCAAGTAAAGTCTCTAATAGAAGGTTGATACTAGATTTGGATTACTGCGCAGAAACAGATTTCTTGCTGTCACGAATTTGGGTAGGATTCTCTGTAGGTAACTCAGAAAAATCTGCCAATTTACGTGCGTGTTCCTCAGATATGTACGCAACTTTCATTAGTTGTGAGTTTTCTTATTTGAGCCACGGAAGTACCTCTTAAAAATTCGTCTTTACTGGCTGTTCTGTTTTGACATATTTTGTCTCTGTTTTTTTGCATTGTCTCTTGTGGACTTTAAGTGAGGCTTTCTAGACGTGGAGAGCTGTAGCTAATGTTTTATTGAGTTCTTGCAATGTGTCACTACATGACTAAAGTGGATTAAAGTTTTTTTTAGTACTAACCCCTCTAATGAAGTTTATGAGAAGTTTGGTGTGAAGGAAGTTTTTAAGGGTCAAGAGAGGAGGATGATATATGATCAAGAAGAGTGAAAAGTCTAAGCTTGGGGATGCCCCCGTGGTTCATCCCTGCATATTTCAAGAAGACTCAAGCGTCTAAGCTTGGGGATGCCCAAGGCATCCCCTTCTTCATCAACTTATCAGGTTTCTTCTATTGAAACTATATTTTTATTCGGTCACATCTTATGTGCTTTGCTTGGAGCGTCTGTTTGTTTTTATTTTTGTTTATGTTTGAATAAATTAGGATCCTAGCAATCCTTGTTTGGGAGAGAGACACGCTCCACTTTTTCATATGAACACTCGTGTTCTTCGCTCTTACTTTTAATGTTCAATGACAAAAGTTGGAAGCTATTGCACTCATTGTTATTTGGTTGGAAACAGAAAATGCTTCATATTACCTTGAATAATTTGATACTTGGCAATTGTTTTGAGCTCTCAAGTAGATCATGTTTAAGCTCTTGCATCATGTAGTTTAAACCTATTAGTGGAGAACTACCGTAGAGCTTGTTGAAATTGGTTTGCGTGATTGGTCTCTCTAAGGTCTAGATATTTTCTGGTAAAAGTGTTTGAGCAACAAGGAAGATAGTGTAGAGTTTTATAATGCTTACAATATGTTCGTATGTAAGTTTTGCTGTACCGGTTTATACTTGTGTTTGCTTCAAACAACCTTGCTAGCCAAAGCCTTGTACTGAGAGGAAATACTTCTCGTGCATCCAAAACCTTGAGCCAAAATCTATGCCATTTGTGTCCACCATATCTACCTACTATGTGGTATTTCCTGCCATTCCAAGCAAATACTTCATGTGCTACCTTTAAACAATTCAAAAGCTATTATCTCTTATTTGTGTCAATGTTTTATAGCTCATGAGGAAGTATGTGGTGTTCTATCTTTCGATCTTGTCATTTACTTTTGACAGACTATCACAATGGACTAGTGGCTTCATCCGCTTATCCAATAATTTTGCAAAAAGAGCTGGCAATGGGGTTCCCAGCCCCAATTAATTACAACTTGCATTAATAATTCTCTTCACGTGTTTTGCCCTGATCTATCAGTAAGCAACTTAATTTTGCAAATAGACACTCCTCCATGGTATGTGAATGTTGGAAGGCACCCGAGGATTCGGTTAGCCATGGCTTGTGTAAGCAAAAGGTTGGGAGGAGTGTCATCAATAATGAAACTAAAATACATGTGTAAACAAAAGAGAAGAGGGATGATCTACCTTGCTGGTAGAGATAACGTCCTTCATGGGAGCCGCTCTTGAAAGTCTGGCTGATAAGGCAGTTAGAGTACCCATTACCATTCGTTGACAACAACGAACACCTCTCAAAACTTTACTTTTATACTCTCTATATGATTTCAAAACTTAAGAAGCTCTAGCACATGATTTAATCCCTGCTTCCCTCTGCGAAGGGTCTTTCTTTTACTTTATGTTGAGTCAGTTTACCTACTTCCTTCCATCTTAGAAGCAAACACTTGTGTCAACTGTGCATTGATTCTTACATACTTACTTATTTGCATTCATCATATTACTTTGTGTTGACAATTATCCATGAGATATGTATGTTGAAAGTTGAAAGCAATTGCTGAAACTTAAATCTTCCTCTGTGTTGCTTCAATGTCTTTACTTTGAATTTATTGCTTTATAAGTTAACTCTTATGCAAGACTTTTTGATGCTTGTCTTGAAAGTACTATTCATGAAAAGTTTTGCTATATGTTATCTATTTGTTAGCAAACTATAGATCATTGCCTTGAGTCACTTCATTCATCTCATATGCTTTGCAATAGTATATATGTATCTATTATGTAAGTAGCATGTCACTACAGAAATTATTCTTTTTATCGTTTACCTACTCGAGGGCGAGTAGGAACTAAGCTTGGGGATGCTGATACGTCTCCAACGTATCTATAATTTCTGATGTTCCATGCTTGTTTATTGACAATACCTACATGTTTTGCTCACACTTTATAATGTTTTTATGCGTTTTCCGGAACTAACCTATTAACAAGATGCCACAGTGCCAGTTCTCGTTTTCTCGTTGTTTTTGGTTCCAGAAAGGCTGTTCGGGCAATATTCTCGGAATTGGACAAAATCAACGCCCAGAACCTTATTTTTCCTGGTAGCTTCCAGAGAGCCAGAGTGGGACCAGAGGGGAGCCCTGAGGGCCCCACACATGGTGGCGGCGCGGCCAGAGGGGGGGCGCGCCCCCTATTGTGTGGGACCCCCGTGGCCCTTCCGACTCCGCCTCTTCGCCTATTTAAGCCCTGGTGACCTAAAACTTCGATACGAATTGACGAAACTCTAGAAAGACTCCAGGGGCGCCGCCGCCATCGCGAAACTCCGTTTCGGGGGACAGAATCTCTGTTCCGGCACGCCGCCGGGACGGGGAAGTGCCCCCGAAGCCATCTCCATCGACGCCACCGCCTCCATCATGCTCCGTGAGTAGTTCCCCCATGGACTACGGGTTCTAGCCGTAGCTAGTTGGTACTCTCTCCCCCATGTATTTCAATACAATGATCTCATGAGCTGCCTTACATGATTGAGATTCATCCGATGTAATTGGTGTTGTGTTTGTTGGGATCCGATGGATTGTTACATTATGATTAGTCTATCTATATAAGTTTGTGAAGTTATTGTTGTTGCAATCTTGTTGTGTTTAATGCTTGTCACTAGGGCCCGAGTGGCATGATCTTAGATTTAAGCTCTATACTTATTGCTTAGATTGTATCTACAAGTTGTTTGCACATGTCTATGTCCGAACCCGAGGCCCCGAGTGACAAGAATCGGGATAACTGGAGGGGAAGACTTAGATATGAGGATCACATGTTTTCACGGAGTGTTAATGCTTTGCTCTGGTGCTCTATTAAAAGGTGTACCTTAATTTCCAGTAGATTCCCTAGAGGCCCGGCTGCCACCGGCTGGTAGGACAAAAGATGTTATGCAAGTTTCTCATTGCGAGCACGTATGACTATATACGGTAAAACATGCCTACATGATTAATAATCTTGATGTTCTGTCTTAATGCTATTTCAATCCTATCAATTTCCCAACTGTAATTTGTTCACCCAACACTTGTTATTGGAGAGTTACCACTAGTGTAGATAGCGGGGAACCCCGGTCCATCTCTCATCATCATATACTCGGTCCTATATGTCATTGGAAGTAGTATCAACTATTTTCTGGTGCCATTGCTCTCATATTATTGCTACTGCTGCTGTGTTACTGTTACTATTGCTCTCATATTACTGCTGCTTTCACATCACCCCTGTTACTAGTGCTTTTCCAGGTGCAGCTGAATTGACAACTCGGTTGTTAAGGCTTATAAGTATTCTTTACCTCCCTTGTGTCGAATCAATAAATTTGGGTTTTACTTCCCTCGAAGACTGTTGTGATCCCCTATACTTGTGGGTTATCACTCATGCGAGGTGATAGCCGTTTGTGCCGATGTTGAGGTAGCCGAGAGCGTGGGTGTTGCAAGCTTGGTCGAGGTAGCCGAGAGCGTGGGTGCTGCAAGCTTGGTCGAGGTAGCCGCGCGAGGGGATGTCGTGGTCGATGTCGTAGTTGGGTGCCAGTGTCGAGGTAGCCGCACTTGAAGCCACAAGCGCATAGTACGCGAGCAGAGTGACAGAGATGCGTCGAGGCAGTCGTCGAAGAGGAGTGTCGATGCCGAAGTCGATGCAGTCGGAGCCGTCGAGGACGAGGTGTTGCCTGATGGCGTGTATTTCACACGTTCGTTGGGCAACCCCAAGAGGAAGGTATGATGCGCACAGCAGCAAGTTTTCCTCGAGAAGAAACCAAGGTTTATCGAACCAGGAGGAGCCAAGAAGCACGTTGAAGGTTGATGGCGGCG
This sequence comes from Lolium rigidum, assembly GCF_022539505.1. Taxonomy (NCBI): domain Eukaryota; kingdom Viridiplantae; phylum Streptophyta; class Magnoliopsida; order Poales; family Poaceae; genus Lolium; species Lolium rigidum. Next base: position 237,489,584 of record NC_061509.1, on the reverse strand, counting down.
GGATGTAGTGCGGCGCAACACCGGGGATTCCGGCGCCAACGTGGAACCTGCACAACACAACCAAAGTACTTTGCCCCAACGAAACAGGTGAGGTTGTCAATCTCACCGGCTTGCTGTAACAAAGGATTAACCGAATTGTGTGGAAGATGATTGTTTGCGAGAAAACGAGTAAAAACAAGTATTGCAGCAGATTTGTATTTCAGTATTAAAGAATGGACCGGGGTCCACAGTTCACTAGAGGTGTCTCTCCCATAAGATAAAAGCATGTTGGGTGAACAAATTACAGTCGGGCAATTGACAAATAGAGAGAGCATAACAATGCACATACATGTCATGATAAGTATAGTGAGATTTAATTGGGCATTACGACAAAGTACATAGACCGCCATCCAACCGCATCTATGCCTAAAAAGTCCACCTTCGAGTTATCGTCCGAACCCCTTCCGGTATTAAGTTGCAAAGCAACGAGACAATTGCATTAAGTATGGTGCGTAATGTAATCAACAACTACATCCTCGGACATAGCGCCAATGTTTTATCCCTAGTGGCAACAGCACAACACAACCTTAGAACTTTCGTCACTCGTCCCAGGTGTCAATGCGGGCATGAACCCACTATCGAGCATAAATACTCCCTCTTGGAGTTAAAAGCAAAAACTTGGCCGAGCCTCTACTAGTAACGGAGAGCATGCAAGATCATAAACAACACATATGTAATAACTTGATAATTAACATAACATGGTATTCTCTATCCATCGGATCCCGACAAACACAACATAGAGTATTACGGATAGATGATCTTGATCATGTTAGGCAGCTCACAAGATCCAACAATGAAGCACAATGAGGAGAAGACAACCATCTAGCTACGCTATGGACCCATAGTCCGAGGGTGAACTACTCACTCATCACTCCGGAGGCGACCATGGCGGTGTAGAGTCCTCCGGGAGATGAATCCCTCTCCCGCAGGGTGCCTGAGGAGATCTCCAGGATCCCCCGAGATGGGATCGGCGGCGTCTCGTAAGGTTTTCCGTATCGTGGTTTTTCGCATCGTGGGTTTCGCGACGGAGGCTTTAAGTAGGCGGAAGGGCGGAGTCGGGAGGCCGACGAGGGCCCACACCACGGGCGGCGCGGGCCCCCTTGGCCGCGCCGCCATGTGGTTTGGCCACCTCGTGGCCCCACTTCGTATACTCTTCGGTCTTCACGGAAGGTTCGTGGCGAAATAGGCCCACGGGTCTTCGTTTCGTCCAATTCCGAGAATATTTCGTTACTAGGATTTCTGAAACCAAAAACAGCGGAAAACAGAGACTGGCACTTCGGCATCTTGTTAATAGGTTAGTTCCAGAAAATGCACGAATATGACATAAAGTGTGCATAAAACATGTAGGTATCATCAATAATATGGCATAGAACATAAGAAATTATCGATACGTCGGAGACGTATCATTGCCCTAATTTTGCCAGAACTAGGTGCACGTTGGGGACGAATGCATACTCCGGTTTTGTCAGAACTGAGTACGCAAGACGAAGTCGGCGATGCGGTCGAGGAAGTCGTAGAAGAGTCGATGATGAGGAAGACGTTGTCGAAACCGATGGGGACGAGGCGCCGATCTGGGTTTGCCAGGCTCGGGGACGCGGCGGGGATGAAGCCACAGACCGGTGTTGCCAATACCGGGTATGCGAGGGTAGGGACCATCATGGACCATGCACCAATGTCAGGGGGCCAGCAAAGGAGGCCTCCAGAACGGTGGAGAATCGCAGAGCGGCGAAGAGGGAGAGGTGTCGATGTCGTCCACGGTTGTCGGAGTAGACGAAGTAGTCGGGGACAAGATGATGATGTTGGCGACGAGGTCGTGGTGGATGGAAACGTAGAAGGCGGCAAAAACCAATGGCATCCTAGAGTGGCCATGTTGGACGCCTAGACTGTAGAGGTACTCGGCGAGACCTGCGATAGCCAGGACTGGCCATGCAAGTTACATGTGGAGGTGCGGCGGCGGTACTCGAAGTAGGCAAAGAAGAACCCGACTACGTGAAGAAGAGCATGCGCGGACGGTGGCGACCCGCTCCTAGGGCGGCAGAGGTGGCCTAGGATGTCGTTGCGTGGGGGCGGCGAAGTAGACTGTGTGCTGCGACGTCACGACCCGAAGGGGTGGCGTAGCTGCAGAGCGTGAGTCGGTGCAGCGGCTGGACGCCACCATGCACGTACACGCCTCAGAAGGCGTGGCAGAAGCCGGTAGCATGGACCAAAAGCGGCGACGTTGTGGCCCGAAGGGCGACACAGCGGCAACCCATAGCTCGATCGGTGGTTGGCGCGTGCTCGGGGACGTGCTTGACGGAGACGTGCAAGCTATCGGTTGAACAAACCGACGGCGACGCTGTACGCGCCATGGCGTGGACGACGTGCAGATCGAAGGCGATGGTGACATTGTCGATGTTGTCCCGGGCGATGGTGGAAAAGAGGAACCGGTGATGGAGACCGCGCGGACAAGAACAACATGCTGCGATGCACGTAGGGGCACCCCATGAGCGGTGATGACCCACAAGTATAGGGGATCGCAACGGTCTTCGAGGGAAGTATTACCCAATTTATTGATTCGACACAAGGGGAGACAAAGAATACTTGAAAGCCTTAACAACGGAGTTGTCAATTCAACTGCACTGGAAACGGAACTTGCTCGCAAGAGTTTATCGGTAGTAACAGCTTTATAGTAGTAGCGGTAGTGAAATAACAGCAACAGAGTAACAAAGACAGCGAGTAGTGATTATAGTAAACAGCAGGATTAAAATACTGTAGGCACGGGGACGGATAACAGGCGTTGCATGGATGAGAGAAACTCATGTAACAATCATAGCAGGGCATTTGCAGATAATAATAAAACGGTATCCAAGTACTAATCAATCAATAGGCATGTGTTCCAATTATAGTCGTACGTGCTCGCAATGAGAAACTTGCACAACATCTTCTCGTCCTACCAGCTCGCGTGGCAGCCAGGGCCTCGAGGGAAACTACGGATATTAAGGTACTCCTTTTAATAGAGTACCGGAGCAAAGCATTAACACTCCGTGAACACATGTGATCCTCACATCATCGCCATTCCCTCCGGTTGTCCCGATTTCGTCACTTCGGGGCCATTGGTTCCAGACAGCGACATGTGTATACAACTTGCGGTGTAAGACCATAAACAATGAATATCATGATGAAATAATAACATGTTCGGATCTGAGATCATGGCACTCGGGCCCTAGTGACAAGCATTAAGCATAACAAGTTGCAACAATATCATAAAAGTACCATCTACTGGACACTAGGCACTATGCCCTAACAATCTTATGCTATTACATGACCAATCTCATCCAATCCCTACCATCCCCTTCGGCCTACAGCGGGGAATTACTCACACATGGATGGGGGAAACATTGCTGGTTGATGGAGAGGCGTTGGCGGTGATGGCGGTGATGATCTCCTCCAATTCCGTCCCGACGGAGTGCCGAACGGAGACTTCGGCTCCCGCGACGGAGTTTCGCGATGTGGCGGCGTTCCCGGAGGGTTTCCGGCGACTTCGACTTCTC
>NC_061509.1:237457286-237485915 GCF_022539505.1 Lolium rigidum | reverse complement strand
ATGTGATCACGTTCAACATACTCATAGATTCGTATGGGCGGAAGCAGACGTTCGACAAGATGGAGCAGGTGTTCAAGAGCTTACTGCGATCCGGAGAAGCCTACCCACCCGACGTTTAACTCCATGATAACAAACTATGGGAAAGCAAGACTTATGGAGAAAGCTGAGTCTGTACTTGAGAAGATGGAAGAACTGGGATTCAAACCAAATTATGTGACGCAAGAATGTCTCATCACTCTGTACGCGTATTGTGATTGCGTCTCCAAGGCCCAACAGATATTCGATGAGCTTGTAAGCTCACAAAGTACTGTTCCCCTTTCTTCACTGAATGCAATGCTGGATGCCTACTGCATGAACCGCTTGCCTATGGAAGCAGATCGGTTGTTGGATACTGCAATAGAGAAAGGTGTCGTGCCCAATGCTTCGACGTATAAGTTGCTCTACAAGGCATACACCAAGGCGAATGATAAGATGCTTGTCCAGAAGTTGCTCCAGCGAATGAACAAGCAGGGTATTGTCCCGAATAAAAAGTTCTTCCTTGATGCTTTGGAAGCATTTGGCAACTCCGCGAATAAACCCAGGAGAGTACGTACCTCAAATGCTGCAACAGAGCCAAGTAGAAATTCTGCGAGCAGTTCAGAAATGGCTAGTTCAAGCAAGACAAAGTTAAGTTTTTCGGAAGCAGTTGATGGCTTCACCAGGACATTACCCAATTCAAGCTCTGCAAGCAAGGCAGATGCAGGTTCTGAAACCAATTCAGAAACAGCTACTTCAGACGAGCCAGAGTTAGCTTTTCGCAAGTAGCTTCTTGATCGGGCGCTCTGTTCTGAACTGCTTGATAGTAGAATGTGTTCAATTGATTGTACCAAGTGATACGGTTGGGGGTTGGTCCTAGAAATGAGGTCACCCATGTGATCAGTGGCTTGAATTTGAACCATCCTAGATGGCGGGGTTGAAATTTTAGGAATATCTCTCATGCGCATTCACCAAAAAGGTCGAACCACATGGTACTGGAACCATCACATTCCATTCAGCATCAAGATACCCTTCTGTTTGTATTTTGGAAGGGGTTGCTTCTAAACTTCGTAGTTGTTATGATATAAATCACAGTAGCAGTTTTTTTCATTTTGCTCGTACAGATAATTACCCCCCTTTTTTTAGATAGATCATCGCCCTTGTATTTACCTTCTGTCCCTGGTTATGGTCTTGGCTGCTCTTCAGAGGAAGAGTGTCTGCAAGTTGAACAGTTTATTATGCATGGTTTAGGGTCAATTTTGGTGAAAAGATCCATAGAACTGATCGTTATACATCCAGATGACACAGTTTTGCCACTGAGAAATGGAGCAGAGTGCATACTGAATGTTCACTGACTTCAAGAATGATCAATTATGCAAGACATAGTTCAAGCAATCATGCTAATTCACATGTTTCAATTGTTTGAAAGATAGTACAGGACTTCTGCAAGTCAGATGGCCCTTAAAATATCGAGCAATCTTGACTCAAAACGACTAGACAACCCATATACGATTCATGATACACATTAAGACAGCAGGACAAAAAAAGATCGCCAGCTACACCAGGCAAACTGAAGTGCTGCATTGCCAATGACATTGCTGAACTGAGAAAATTGTTGCTTGTATCAGCCTCATGCATTCTGAGCTCAAAACTGTGCCCTCGCCTAGTCTAATATCTGATAATCCTACAAGACACAAGGGCCGGGACAACAGATACATTCTCTATCATCACTTCATCTGCAACTCAAAGCTTCTCAAGAACTATGCACCAGTTGGATTTGTCGTAGAATTGGTCAACGATAGATGCATTTTTCATACCAGCAACTAACCTGAAACAATGAGAGCAAACAATGCAAAATATTTTCAATCAGAACGCCATAGATGAAGCAAAAGGAAAGCAGACAATGTATAGCATTTCCTTTCTTAAAATGGCTAGTTCATTAAAATGATAAGGACTAAGATGGTAGCAATAGGTCACCCGTAAAAACTTTAATCATGAAAGATACAGCAAATCAACACCAGTTGTCAAATTACATGCCATGCTCGCATTTTCCCATTTCATCACACCATTGTTTATGTAACCAAATAAACTAGTTGATTGACAAGTGCGCCGTATGACAATTATATCATGCAAAAGTTAACAAACAATGAATATGAAATGCAAAATCTTGTATGGCATCTCTGAACAAATATAGAATTATCTGACTAGTCATCAAATTAACACCATGGAGTAGAAAGATTTTATGATGGCTATGCTATGGTGAACTAAAAAAACATGGCATGAATTAATATCTTCACTTGTGCAGGTTCATACAAAAGAGGAGAAAACAAGTGTTTTCATGAGAACGTTAAGAGTAAGGATACTCCACCTTTGAAGTTCTCCTTCGACAAAAATATGATAGTACCGGTTGTAGACCACAGTGCCCTTCTTATCATCTTTCTTCGCCAATCCATTTTGAAGAGCCGCAGCAGATGCACCACCAATTTCAGCACGGTGAAATGGTAGATGCCAAGGAACAAAGTACTCCTGCTGGGTTTTGTCATGCTCATCCATAATCAAGGAATCATCACTGCAAGCCGCAGTAGTCTTATCCTCTGAACCATCGTAACTATTTTTCAGCTGGTCATCTGTCTGCTTCACGGCGCTGGTGTCTTCATCAGTCTCTCCAATGCTATCTAGCACACTAGAAGATTTGCTGCGCACGGGAGGACTGCTAGGATCAACCCACTCTTCATTATACTTATCACACAGCGGAGTCCACTTGTTAAGAAGCGACTTGTCCTCCTGCTCCACAGCCCAAACCGTGATCAGCACAAGCCCACCCCTCTTCACAACACGGACCAACTCCTCAATGGCCTTCCTCCGCCTCTCCTCGGTACTCAAATGATGCAGCACCGCAATCGAGATCGCCGCATCCCCGACATTCTCCCTGTACGGCATGTTGACGGCGTCGGCGACAAACACCTCGTGCCCCCTCCCCGCGCATATCTCGATCAGCGGCGGGCTTATGTCGCAGCCTAGGTAGAAGCACCTGGGGTTGAAGCCCAGGTACTTGCCGTTGCCGCAGCCGGCGTCCAGCACGATGGACCCGGGCCTCAGCGAGTCGAGGAACCCCGCCACCTTGGGCCACTTGGCGAACCGCGTCGCGCTGAAATGCGGGGCTATCGCGTCGTAGACGCGGTGCACGTACTTCTTCTCGATGTCCGGGGTGGCCTCAACGCTCGGGGGGCAGCTGCGGCTGTTCCCCTCGGCGAGGGGTGTGGGTGTGGCTTCGGAATTTGCATCGCTCGGCGTCATGGGATTGATGGTGGTGGTGTGGATGCCTTGGTAAGCTTGGTTCCAGCAAGAGAATTCTGATAGGTGAGGAATTGGGATGTGTGGATTGGATGCGGAGATGGCCTGGCGTGCGGTCCTTGCTGCTATCCTCGGGAATATCTGGATCATACAATAGTGCAAAGATTTGTGCCGGAGGCGCTGTACTGGGCTGGCGCAGGGCACGAGGCTTCGTCCTGCCGGCCGCGAATCGTCGGTAGCCGCCCTCCCGCTAGGTTACTTTAGCACGTGGACAGAAATCGCAGTGACATCACTTCCGAAGCAAATTCCGTAAGCAGATCTAAAGAGGAACAGAACCACGATGAGATACTTCCGTGAACAGATCTAGAGAGGAGAGTAGGATAGAGAGGGGACGGAGAGGAAGGCCTACCTGATGCCGGCGTGGCGAGGGAGACGGCGGGACGTGCTGCTCGGGCCTAGCTGTCTCCGGTGAGGAAGCGCGTGAGGTGATCGGAGAGACGACTGGGGGAGGAGGCGAGGCGGAGAGAGCTCGGCGCCGCGGGAGAGCAGGTGAGGCGGCGGGCGGCTAGGGGAGGAGGGAGGGAGGCGCCGTTCGAGAGTCGAGACTCGGCCGGGTAAGAGGTGTTTGGGCTTGAAAGGGCCGAGCCTTCCGCAGCGAGATTGTTGGGCTGGGCTTTTACTTTCTACTGGCATGGACTAGAGGCCCGTGGAGCGCACGGCCACCAGATGCGTCGGTTAGCGCGGTACCGCGTGGTTGACCGACACAACGGGCCACCCCACCTAGCTAGCGACGGGATTGACGGGAGGTAGATGACGCCAACATCGACCACCGAGAGGAGCTCGCCGCCGCGGCCCACTGGATGCGTCGGTTAGCGCGGTAATGCGTGGTCGACCGACACAACGGGCCACCCCACCTAGCTAGCGACGGGATTGACGGGAGGTAGATGACGCCAACATCGACCACCGAGAGGAGCTCGCCGCCGCGGCTGGCCACGGCGTCGCTGGCTAGGCGAGGAATGGACCTCATCGGAGACAGGGACGATGCGGCTGGCCGCGACATCGCCGGCTGAGGTGAGGAAGAGAACTTAGGGTTTAGGGTGGGTGGGGTGCAAGTCGAGGAGCTCGCCGGTGATGAGATCTTGGGGTTTCGGGAGGGGATGCAGTTTGCCGACGGGAGTTGGAGGGGGGTTTAGAGGGAGGCTGGGGCGGCGGCGGACTGGCGGTGGCTGTGGTGGAGGAGGACGGGGCGGTGAGGCTCCGCGATAGTGGTGCCGGCCGTGGGTGGCGGCGGGGGACTAAGTTGTGTTATGTTCAATGGAAAAGATACGAAGGAAGGAGACTGTGTCGGTAGTCGGTCGCGTTGCGTGCATCCATGCGCTCGCGAACGCAACAGGCGATGTATAGGAGCTCCCTCCTCCAACTGGGAGCGCATACTCTCCGCCTTAAGCGGGAGCGAATGCTCGCTATGCTTGAAGAGGTTCCCCCGGGCCGCTCCAAACCTAGGCCCAACAAAAGGTACTCCTTCTCTTTTGTTTTTTTCCCTTTCATTTTAGATCATTAAAAAATTTAAATTCAAAAAATGTTTAAATCTAAAAAGTTTGAATTACAAAATGTACAGATTAAAAATATTCAAATCTAAAAATGTTGAACTCTCAAAAAAGTTCAAAATTCAAAAAAGTTCGATAAAAAATGATCAAATTTAAAAAATGTTCAAATTAAAAAATGTTTGAATCTCAAAAAATTCAAAATTCAAAAAAGTTCGAATTTATAAAGTTCAAATTTAAAAATGTTCGAACCTGAAAAAGGTTTGAATCTCAAAAATTTCGAAATTAAAAAATGTTCATATATTAAAAATGTTCAGATCTAAAATTTCGAATTTCAAAAAAGTTCTAATTTCAAAATAAAAAGTTCAGAATTTTAAAAATGGACAAAAAAACAGAAGAAAAACCCAAAAAAAAATCATTAAAAATCAACACAATTAGAACCAGCTGATAAGCTAACAACCAAAAACCGAGAAAACCGGAGGAAAAAAGTTGCGTCGCTAAGCTTGGTAGTAACGGGCCGGCCCATAAAATCGCCCCCTAAGCGGAATCCTAGATACCCCCCGCAATGAGCGGGGAGGAATCCTAGATACCTCCCGCAATGAGCGGGGAATAGGATTCGCGCCTCCAACTCCACTGCCGGTGACAGTCAGAAGGGGAGGGTCTCGTCGCCGGTTCTTGCTTGAGCACCAACGGTCAATGGCATTGTGCTACATTCAGAGATGGATAGCAAGAACTGCATATGCAGTACCCCACATTTGCAACAAAAGAAAGTAGAATACACACACACAGCCATGTGTTTTCTTTCTTTCCCTCTTGGGCTCTCGGTTTCCTCTTTTTATTTTCATTAGCACAATATAATTCACTCCTTTCCCAAGCTACATATACATATATTTGAGTTATAGTACAATATTTCCTGTTTTACGTGACAAACGAGACGGCTAAAAAGAATCGATAAAATGTCAAATATAGCAAAAGGAAAACGAAAAAGAGACCGTTGTTTCCACATCACAATTTATACAGCAGCAAGCATCCTTATCCAATCCAATCCTTGACTCCCTTGCAGGTGGAAACCTTGGTTCCCAGCAACTCCGAAGCATTGCTTTGACGAGGGCAAGTACATGTATTTCTAGGGTTTCAGTGGCTCCAAGAACTGAATGTCAAAATGAATACACAAAACCAGATGAAAATTCTAGAGCTAGAAGCATTGTACATCATCCGGAAGCTGTCGTATCACAGTATGGTGCATCCACATCGGTTCTGCTTCGGGGAATTGCCGAGCTGCTTCTCTGGAAAGGGGAAATGCAACAACAAAATATTATAACTTTAAGCAGTGTCGAAGAAACTGTATGACAACTTCAAGCATCACATAACATGATCATATAGAACCAATTTGATGGCATATGCATAATCCATGAGCGTCCCCATATATATCATGACAGACACACTCAACCTGGAAGAACATAAGTCCATTACATCCTTTAAATTGTTTAAAAACAGATGTTATAATTTACAAACATAGGATTTTGTGCGCATTAACTGATTTTTTCTTGCTTTCAAAGATTAGTTTATGTGAAAACATTTACTATTATTTGAAATGCATAAAACACACACACAAAAAAGTTAAAGTTCTTACGGTTGGGTAGAACCTCATAAATCGTAAGGACTATAAGCACGGCAAAACCATCAGTACCACTGAACCAGTGTGGTTTAGTCAAAAACCTATATATTCATGCCTCTATCTAGGAAACCTTGAATTAGGTTGTTGCAAAGTCTGCTAGGGTTTTTGACTAACAATATCTTGTGATCAACAAATCACTACTAAAACAGAAGCAATAAATTTCTCACTGAAGAAAAAAGTGGGGCCTTCTACAGGCTGCATCATTGATTTCAACTATAGAGATTCATGCTTATGTGTGTGCATCTTTGGAGCACAGCAACTAGATAACGAGTAGGATGTTTCTACAATTAATAGTTGATCGTATTCAACCTTTTTATTCACTGAATGTTGTAATACAATCTCATGAATAAAGAGCAAAAGTGATCATCAATGGAACCAGAAACAGAATGAGAAATAAAAACATAAAATTGTCGGCAATACCACGGTTTTTGTCAGCTTGCGGAGGTCGCACTACGACATGCATGGTAATTACACCTCCGGGGACCTCTCCTATTGTAACACGTGACTCGGCCAGTGTCCGGCTATTCTCCAATATCTTTCCACCATTGATGAGCTTCAGGTCATTGACCGTTTTCGGAGTTATTTCCTTATCTGTCATCGGAAAAGATAAGAATAATTCCTTTTAACAAATTAAACTCGATCAGTAAGAAAAACATGTTCACATCACATGGAGTGAGTTTCCAAAAGAAAATCCAAACAAGAGAATTATCATTCCTAATCAAACAAGGGACGAAGAGAGGGGGAAAACAAGATATTAAACCTATCCCCAGCCATAATTCAGATCAAGCCCTACACAAAGATGAGTAAGTCTAAACTCCTTACAAAAGGAGAAAGACCATTTTTAGATTAGGGGTGGTTATATCACTGTGCTTTGTTTGCTTCCCGGTGCTGATTCAACTGGGAAATGATTCAATTTTAACTGTTCCAGTTTTTTACTTGGGACAGCATCTCACCCAAGTACAGCATAGCATATCAAGAAAAGATCCTGACCTGAGTGTGATAATCAGATAACTGCCACAAGACTGCTAAGCATAATGATACATATGGAGTATGCCCCTGCTATCATATTCATGCAAAGGACCCTTAGTCCGCGTAAAGATGAAGAGGCAACTGCTTTCACTGTGCTAGCAGATTTCTATCCACAGAGTGCAAACATGCACTCTAAAGGCAGGATTGCAGATAATGATCTCTCTTTGTTTTGCGTCTTTATAGAAAGGAAAGGAAAATAGCGATCCTTGTCTGTCCCTTCATTCAGCTTGTGATTTTTGATCCAAATCAAACTGATTGTTGCCAAAAATTATCCTTCCACAATTTGTCCGCAAACTTCGAGATAATGTACACTTTTGGCAATATTAACTGCCCATGAAAGGGAAATTCTCAATTGGCCAAGTTCTAGAGGAGTGTTAAAGATGAGAAAATTCGAAGCAGCAGTTATTTGTTACTCAATTGGCCAAGTGTATCCATGAAGAGAAGGACAACAAATCAGGCACAACAATAACACTTATCTGACACGAGAAAGACTAGAACCGCGCAAGCACCACGCAACAACCGTAACAAAGAAAACTATACATGATCCACGGAGCTGCATGGCAGCAAAAATTACATAGCTGAACATCTCCTTTTGCCACCAAATCAAGCACGCGGGTCAGGACGGCCTACGCTTGCCAAATCAATCGGGAATCTGCGGTCTCACCTTGCGGCCACCGGGCGAGGATGAAATCCTTGAGCGCAGAGACGGTGGTGGCGGGGTCGTACTTGCTCGGGCCGATATCCGTGCCGTCGAACAGGCGGAACTTGACCTCGATCGGCTCCTTCCCGCCGGCCATCTCCCGGCCGGTTCAACGCCCAGCCCCCACCTTCCAATCCTCCCAAGATCCAAGAAACCACGGATCAGAAGTCCATGGCGCAGAAAGGGTCGCAGGGAATCCACAGAAATCGGCCCGGCGTCGGATTCTGACGAAGAATTCTTGCTTCCGCGTGGTATGGGGGTTGAAAGCGAGGGGACGGCGACTCGGCGAGGAGGGGAGGAAGGTGGAGAAGACAAGAGACCCCGCGGTAGTGGGCTTGGCTATTTTAACTGATACTCTCCAGACACAAATATCTTTTCTTTCTGCAATGTACGACGAAGTTTGCGGGATTAGTTCATAGCAGCACCTAATCAAAAGATTTGTCAAACATGGCCAATTATGTACGAGATGCATAGTGATTAACGGAGGAAACAATCGTCGTAATGGATACTGACGAAAGCTTACTATCTTTGGTGGTTTGACTACGTCTAGATATACCAATTTCTATCACTTCCATTTTTCTACAATCAACACCATATATATTTGTATTACTAGTAAATAAATAGTACTTCAGTGATGAAAAAATAAAGTCTGTAATAAATTAGAAAATATTTGAGGTATTCTAACTTTTTCTTCTTATATACGACATAATTTTGTAAGACAAACGGTCATAGATACCAAAAAAACAGACCTGTAAATTTTTTAAAAAATTTCTTCTTACATGATAATTTTGTAAGGGATCGGTTGTGGATACCAAATACCGCAATATGAATTTCTATCACTCTCTTGGTCAACAGCAATCACGAGAAAAATAGATTCTTAGAAAAAAATAGACATAAAGATATGCATCCACACTATTAGGCCTAAGTATTAGTATGCCTCCCTTCCATATTATTTGTCTTTTATTGAGATGTTTGTCTAAATACATATGAATCTATGATAAGTGATATGGAACCCCGAAGGGGGTAGATGTCAACATAAGAAAAGAAAAGGTGTCTAACACCGTTGCTAACAGATGTGATGACATGTTCATAATAACATGGATTTTTATGCTATGATACATGTTACTATTTAGATAATAAAAACAAATTATTCAATTAATAGTGTGATGTCTTTACCAATTAATGTTTACATGATCCTAAAATTATAGAAGTGGTTTTCTTTTTTCGAATCAAATTATAGAAACGGTTCATATTAAACTATAAAATATGTAACAGAGATTGACATGTTGTACAATAGGTCATTTTATCTTTCATACTAAGATATCATCTAATAGCCAAGAGAAGGAAAATCTTTTTTTATTTTTTCTCCTCCAACCCATTTATCATTCTATGTGGCAGTGGTAAGATAAAGTCATTGTAAATCTCCACATATAAAGAAACTAGGTTAAATTTTGATACAAGAAGTATCGATTCACTTTACTTATATAAATTATAGGATAAAATAAACTATAAAAGTATATACTTATATAATAAGCTACTATTTAGGAGACTATGTTTTTTTCTTTCTTCATCATTTCATCCTTTCCTTCAATATCTAAAAAACTTGACCATAATACATATGTGGAGTGACATGTGACCTAGTGAAGGTGCAATGCTCCAAGCGCTTTGAAGAAGTCGTCCTCCGTGCGCCAATTAGGCAATCAAACTATAAGTCAAACCTAAAGCTATTACCCATGAAGCAAAACTTTGAACCAACACCTTTAATAAGGACAAGATGTGTGGACGATCGACGATATGTGATCTTGCCATAAGACTAAACCATGAGTTTTCATGAGCACAGAATGCATCTCTAATTTGAAGAAACTTCTCTACTAGCTTACTCACACATAACAAGCGAGCTAATGGAGGATTTGCCAACTGGGACTACGATCATATCGCTATTGACCGCTCCGGCGGCACCTTATCGATTGTTATCATGTGGGATGCAACAACTTATAGCCTATGTACGTCGTGTGTATGCCACAATCGTCTTAGTCCTAGATCTTGCCATGCGAGACACATATGTTGTTGCCGCCCTGCAGAGCCATACTGCACTCGCGTACCACCGCGCAATATCGCACAAGTGCAAAGATGCCGCAATACAAAGCATGCCGGTCTCGCGACTAACACCCTTTCAATGTGCCTCGGCTGTCTCAAAAGCGGGGAAAGCCCTGCCGCTCCCTCCAGTTGTAGACACACACAGATGCGTCCGAACTTAGTAGACGGCGAAAATGTGAGAAGAGGATGAAGCGGTGACGATCTAGGTTGTTGCCCCCGAGCCCAGAGGAGGGTGATGCATGGGGTGTGTGACAACTAGTTTAGCTGATCATTTGTTTCTTTCTAAATTTACAATTTTTTTGAAACAGCTCTGCTAAGACTTTTACATGGTTAGCGTTGAGACTTAAAATGGTCGCTGTCAAAGAAAATGTGTGGAGTACGAGACGGAACTGTTTTATCTATAAAACTGTCGACACGTCTCTTCATCAGAATTAATGTCTTGTTCTCACACATGAGTATCTTGTAGTATTTTCTTGGATAAGGACCAATCAACGTCCACATTACGTTAGCTGGTATACATGATTAGCTTACTTGAGAAGGTGGGCTATTATTTGGAGCAACTAACGCAATTATAATTCCTAGTTATTGGCCAGGAGATATATGGAGCAACAAGAACAGCTCTATATGTTTTGCTAGTTTTTGTGCAGGACATAATGGTCAATCATGAATTGATGACAGCAATTCTACCGGTAGGTTAAGCAAGGTGACAATTGGCAGAAGTACAAAGCGGTTGCTGTGGAGTGCATTTCTCCTTTATTAGAAACGAAAGCAATTGCGTGCTGCACAAACAGAATTCCTCTGCACAGAATGGTATTCAAGGAGACCGAATCTTCCATGCTTTTTTCCAAGTGGAAATGCGTCAAACACCAACGATGTGTCGCGTGGCGGAGCTCTAGATTCCGTGTTACTGCTGCTTTGGCCTCTTGAAGCAATCATCCAGGGATGCAGTACAAACAAAGTTTGAAGAATCTTTGAGGCAAAAAAATATCAAGTAAATGTACATGGAGTAGGAGACTATTTCCAAGCCATCCAATTTGAATCTTGTTGCTGAAAATATACATACATTAAGGAATCTTATATCCTTTTTGCTGGATGTGACAGGATAAATACTGGTGTTGCATTCGCCTTAAACGGTTGAAATAGAAAGGAGAAGGTTGCCAGAAGCAATGGATAAACTATAATAGGCTGCAATTGTTCACTGGTGATGACTAATTAACAGGTAAGAAGACTGCTGATTGGTGGCACTAATCACCGTTAGCGTTTGCAACACGACACCCAACTTGTCGTTATCTACCCCCATCCATCCAGTTGCTGCTAATTTATCTCGCGACTTTGAATCTGATCCGTCAGAAAAGACTAAAGAGAGTCGATAACACACATACTTATTAAAACCGAACTCTGTTCCTCGTGAACTGATGATTGGATTGGGTGTCGATCACATGCTACTCCACTATACTCTATTCTTTTCTCGATTCTCAAATGATTTGCCCTGAATACCAGTGCTGCCGCATGATGCGTTCTGTCGCCTATCTCCCAAAATCTGCAGGTCCCGAGTTCGTTGCTTGGTGGCAAACATGATATGTCATTAGCTTCGTTTTCTGATATTGTCTAGTACTAGCAGGACTGCAGCCATTGGACCTACTGGCACCTGAAAGATCCTTTACTGCTGTGAGCCTGTAAGTGTGAGCAGATCTAGAGTGGCAGACGCACTTAGCAAGAGTTGCTCCGAACTCTTCTGCCAAGTTGGGAATTTTTCAAATTTGTCCCACACAAAAGAGAGAAAACGGAATAAAATACAAGAGTAGAGCGCATTGCGTAGCCTAGATGATGGTTTGGAAACCATTGCCTGCAAACTTGGCCTATGATACAGGCGGCCGGGGCCGATCGAGCGATGGATGGGTGGACAGACGGCGACAGGTTTGGTGATCCACCGCCGCGTCAGAAGTGTTGTGCGTTGCGTTGCGGCAAGCATGTTTCGTGGTGGATGGAGAAGGCAGAAAAGGAACGTTAATGGAGTGCCGCTTTAGGTTACTCGTGGCCTGGCTAGATTCGACGGTCCCTCGGACGAACTTTGGGGCGTCTGGTTTTCGAGGCTTCAGAGTTCAGATAAGTGTCGAGATGCGACAGAGAGGAACACTGAACTTTATCGCTGTCAGGTCAGGTGTCAGCACGGGAGCAAAGTGGAACATCTCGGTCTAGTGCGCACGGAAAGAGTTGAAGATGACACGATGTACTAGAATCAGGTTGGGTGGTTATAAGGATGATTGTATCCCCAGTCCACAGAGTTTAAGTCCTAGATTTTGTGTCTCATAAAGCCGAAATAATCATTCAGTGGGAGACGACATCATCGTCGACAGCGAGGCATCTGTGATGACTTCGTCAATTTCAAGATCTAATCTGCCGGCTCAGTCTTTCGGAGGTGCTCGTAGAGGTAGGGTGTTTGTATGCGCGTGTATGTGAACGTCTACGTTCGTTCTTTGTTTCTTAAAAAAAAAGATGACACGATGTACTACTAGTATATGAAATGCACATGCCGGCAACAAAAGCCTCATTTCAGGAGGAAAAAGAAAGAAAGAATGTGCTCTTCGGCAGAGCGAAAAGAGAAGCGAATAAGGAAGAAACACAACAAGAAGAAATGGAGGAGCGGGCTGTGCTGAGGTTTGGATGGATGGGCTGAAAGGGTGTGGGGGTGTGGCAAGAATGGTCTACAAGTGCAACAACCATTTTAGCCTGCTATTTTCAACTGGGACCGAATGTTTCTGTTTGACTAAGCGTCTGAGCCCATACACCCCTCAAAAAGACTGAGCCCATACACACTGATTAAACATGCCTTTTTCTAGGGTAATCAAGGCGAATGAGGATCTCCGCTCAAGAAAACATAATTAAGGTCATCTCCAACGAAGACCCGCATACGGACATATGTGAGAAGATGCTTCCTATATGAACACAAAATGATATAAATGTTTAACTCCTCAAGTTGTAGTTGGAAGAAGACGTTTTCCATGACATTGTTCCCATCATTCCTCAAAAGTTAGAAAAGGTGAGTGGAGAAAAAATAGCATCCAAGGATAGGACGTAGAGTTTTCATGATGAAAGATGAACAAGATTGTTATTCAACCAAAGCCACCTATATTTTTCATGATCATGCTAGCCATACAACACTTAAGAACAGAAGAAATACTGGAGAAGCATCTGAAGATGTAAAGGCTCACGCAAAATTTGGGCACAATAGCAGTTTAGTAATGTACTATTTGGACATATCATATGCCCGAACCTATCCAAATTGAGATGTCGGATTCCTCACCACCGACGAAGTATGCCGAGCAGGGGTACCTGATGCGTGTAGTTGACATGTCCGTTGGGAACCCCAAGAGGAAGGTGTGATGCGCACAGCAGCAAATTTACCTCAGTAAGAAACCAAGGTTTAATCGAACCAGTAGGAGTCAAGAAGCACGTTGAAGGTTGATGGCGGAGGAGTGTAGTGCAGCGCAACACCAGGGATTCCGGCGCCAACGTGGAACCTGCACAACACAATCACGTGAACTTTGCCCCAACGTAACAGCGAGGTTGTCAATCTCACCAGCTTGTCAGTAAACAAAGGATTAAACGTATTGTGTGGAAGATGATGTTTGTTTGCAAAGAACGAGTAAAGAACAATTGCGACAGATTGTATTTCGGATGTAAAGAATAGGACCGGGGTCCACAGATCACTAGTGGTGTCTCTCCCATAAGATAGCGAGATGTTGGGTGAACAAATTACGGTTGGGCAATTGACAAATAAAGAAGGCATAACAATGCACATACATATATCATGATGAGTACTATGAGATTTAATCAGGGCATTACAACAAAGTACATAGACCGCTATCCAGCATGCATCTATGCCTAAAAAGTCCACTTTCAGGTTATCATCCGAACCCCCTCCAGTATTAAGTTGTAAACAACAGACAATTGCATTAAGTATGGTGCGTAATGTAATCAACACAAATATCCTTAGACAAAGTGATACGTCCATTTTGCATCACTATTTTATATCATAATTTGCTGTTATTCATTGATATATTTCATATTTGGAGATGATACTTATGTTATTTCATCTATTTTGCATGTTTCATGATTATTTGGGGATCGCGCACGGAGCCGGGATTCTGCTGGAAAAAGTACCGTCGGAATGCAATATTTCGGAAGATCAACGGTTGACGGAAATTATATGAAAAATCCTATTTTTCCGGAAGACGGAGAGAGCCGGAAGGGGGAGCCGAGGGGACCCGAGGTGGGCCCACCTCATAGGCCGGCGCGGCCCAAGGCCCTGGCCGTGCCGCCTCGTGAGGAGGGGGCCCACAGCCCCCTCTCGCCTCCTTTTCTTCGCGTACGTCTTCGGCCCGAAAACCTAAGCCCCGAGAGGATAGTCGCGAAGAGTCACGGCCGCCTCGCGCGGGCGGAGAACACCCGAGAGAGAAAGAGCTCTCCGGCGAGCTGAAATCTGCCGGGAAATTCCCTCCGGGGGGGAAATCGACGCCATCGTCATCGTCATCGAGCTGGACATCATCTCCATCATCATCATCACCATCATCATCATCATCATCATCACCGCCATCTCCACCGCTGCACCTCGTCACCGCTGTAACAATTTGGGTTTGATCTTGTTTGTTTGATAGGGGAAACTCTCCCGGTGTTGATTTCTACTTGTTATTGATGCTATTGAGTGAAACTATTGAACCAAGGTTTATGTTCAGATTGTTATTCATCATCATATCACCTCCGATCATGTTCCATATGATGTCGCGTGAGTAGTTCGTTTAGTTCTTGAGGACATGGGTGAAGTCTAAATGTTAGTAGTGAATTATGTTGGTTAGTATTCAATGTTGTGATATTTAAGTTGTGGTGTTATTCTTCTAGTGGTGTCGTGTGAACGTCGACTACATGACACTTCACCATTTATGGGCCTAGGGGAATGCATCTTGTATTCGTTTGCCAATTGCGGGCTCGCCGGAGTGACAGAAACCTAAACCCCCGTTGGTATATCGGTGCAGGAGGGATAGCAGGATCTCAAAGTTTAAGGCTGTGGTTAGATTTATCTTAATTACTTTCTTGTAGTTGCGGATGCTTGCAAGGGGTATAATCACAAGTATGTATTAGTACTAGGAAGGGCGGTACATTAGCATAGGTTCACCCACACAACACTTATCAAAACAATGAAGATTAATCAGCTATATGAAGCGAAAGCACTAGACTAAATTCCCGTGTGTCCTCAAGAACGTTTGGTCATTATAAGTAAACAAACCGGCTTGTCCTTTGTGCTAAAAAGGATTGGGCCACTCGCTGCAATTATTTCTCTCGCACTTTATTTACTTGTACTTTATTCATCTGCTACATCAAAACCCCCGAATACTTGTCCGTGAGCATTTACGGTGAATCCTTCATCGAAACCGCTTGTCAACACCTTCTTGCTCCTCGTTGGGTTCGACACTCTTATTTATCGAAAGTACTACGATACACCCCCTATACTTGTGGGTCATCAAGACTATTTTTTGGCGCCGTTGCCGGGGAGTGAAGCGCTATTGGTAAGTGGAATTGGTAAGGGAAACTTTTTACTGTACGTGCTGTTTTTATTTCTGCCTGTTGCTATAAATCATTATGGAGAGGTCTTCTCTTGAATTCCTCTTCGGGAAATCTACTACTACTGCAAGGGTAGTGGATGAGGCGCCAGGTGAGAGCGAGGTTCTATACAAAATACCTATGAAAATTATTGAACGTGTTGTGGATAACCGCTATGAAGGGGATGGAACTGTCCATCCTGGTGATCATTTACTGTTTTTACATGAATTATGCGGGTTATTAAAATGTGCAGGTATTGCTATGGATGAAGTTAGGAAGAAACTATTCTCTATATCGCTGTCTGGTAAGGCAGCGCACTGGTATAAATTGTTGAAGAATATGGATTCTCTTAATTGGGAGGACATTGTGCCTTTATTTTATTCCAAATTCTATCCTCCAAGTGAAATTCACAAAGATCGGAACCGCATATATAATTTCCGGCCTCATGATGGAGAAAGTATTGCCCAAGCTTGGGGGAGATTGAAGTCTTTAATGCTCAAATGCCCCATTCATGAGCTTCCGGTAATATTATTATTGATAATTTCTATGCAAGACTTGTCTTTTCAAGATAAGACTTTGCCTGGATACTTCTTGTTCGGATCATTTACACGCAACAAAGAAGAGTTTAAAAGGGACCTTCTTGATCGGATCCAGGAGAATACTGAAGGATGGGAGAACGACAAAGATAGAGAGTCGGGTATAAACTATGATTATAAATGCATTGAAGTTTTTATGGATACTGATAAATTTCGTAATATTAGTGCTACTTATGGTCTTGATTCTCAAGTCGTTGTAAATCTTTATAAAGCTTTTGCGTCTCACTTTGAATTGCCTAGGAAGAATTTTGATAAGTATCATGAACCATATAAAGATAAAGTTGATTCATCTATAAATAAATGTGCTATAATTGAAACTGTTGATCATATTCTTCCTGAAGCTTATATTGAAAAAACCCCTTTTCCTGCTAAAATGAAGGAGTACTCTGTTATATCTAGTGCGGTTAATAAAAGTGCAAAGAAACCTGTAGAACCTGAAGAACAAATTAAGGTTGAACCTCTTCGTTGCAATAGTTAAAGATCTTGTGACTCGAAAATGTAGAAGATGGTCATATTATTTTTACGTGAAGATGCTTCTAATATTGTTTCGCATCCTAATAAGTCTAGGAAAGCTAGTGTTCCTATGCTCTCTATTAGAATTGGTGATCATTGTTATTATGGTTTATGTGACATTGGTGCAAGTATTAGTGCCATTCCTTATGAGCTTTATACGGAGATCATGCATGAAATTTGTTCTTGTGAACTTGAAGATATTGATGTGGTTATTCGGCTAGCTAATAGAGAAACTATCTCTCCTATTGGTATTATTCGAGATGTGGAAGTTCTATGTGGTAAGATTAAATATCCTGCTGACTTTTTAGTACTTGGTTCTGCTGCTAGTAAGTATTGTCCTATTATTTTTGGTAGACCTTTCCTAAATACTTGTGGAGCTGTTATAGACTGCAAGAAGGAAAAGATTATGACTAAATTTGCTGGTGAATCTTATGAGTTTAATTTCTCTAAATTTGCTAAGACTCCTTATAAAGCTGATTTGCCTAATAATGATTTTAGAGTTGAACAGTGTGCGTCTATTGCTCTTGCTCCTAATAATCCTTTGCAGCAACATTTGGAGAATAGTGAGAGTGAAGTCTTTAGGGAAGAAAGAAATGAGCTTGATGAAATTTTCCTTCGTCAACCTATTCTTAAATATGACTTACCGGATCTAGGTACAACACCACCACCAAAGGAAGATCCTGTTTTTGATTTAAAACCATTGCCTGATAATCTTAAGTATGCTCATATTGATGATAAGAAAATATATCCTGTTATTATTAGTTATAAGCTTTCAGATATTGAGGAAGAAAGGTTATTGGAAATATTGAAGAAACACCGAGGAGCTATTGGCTATACTCTTGATGACTTGAAGGGGATTTCTCCCTCTATTTGCCAACATGCTATCAATATGGAAGATGATGCAAAGCCTGTTGTTGAACATCAACGTCGTCTAATTCCAAAGATGAAGGATGTGGTAAGGAATGAGGTATTAAAACTTCTTGAAGCTGGTATTATATATCCTATTGCCGATAGTAGATGGGTTAGTCCTGTGCATTGTGTTCCTAAGAAAGGAGGAATGATCTGTTGTGCCTAATGATAATGATGAGCTCATCCCGCAAAGAGTAGTTGTAGGGTATAGAATGTGCATTGATTATCGAAAAGTTAATAAGGTTACTAAGAAAGATCATTACCCTTTACCATTTATTGATCAAATGTTAGAAAGGTTGTCTAAAAATATTCATTTTTGCTTTCTTGATGGTTATTCGGGTTTTCACAAATTGCTTGTTAAAGCTAAAGATCAAGAGAAAACCACTTTCACTTGTCCCTATGGAACTTATGCTTATAGGCGTATGCCTTTTGGTTTATGTAATGCTCCTGCTACTTTTCAAAGATGCATGTCTGCTATTTTTCATGGCTTTTGTGAGAGTATTGTAGAAGTATTCATGGATGATTTTTCTGTCTATGGGAATTCTTTTGATAATTGCTTGCGAAATCTTGATAAAGTATTGCAGAGATGTGAAGAAACTAACCTTGTTCTTAATTGGGAGAAATGCCACTTTATGGTTAATGAAGGAATTGTATTGGGACATAAAATTTCTGAGAGAGGTATTGAAGTTGATAGAGCTAAAGTTGAAGCAATTGAGAAGATGCCCTATCCTAGGGATGTTAAAGGTATTCGTAGTGTTCTTGGGCATGCTGGGTTTTATAGGAGATTTATTAAAAAATTCTCTAAGATTTAAAAGCCTCTTACTAATCTTCTTCAAAAAGATGTACCTTTTGTTTTTGATGATGATTGTTGATACGTCTCCGACGTATCGATAATTTCTTATGTTCTATGCCATATTATTGATGATACCTACATGTTTTATGCACACTTTATGTCATATTCGTGCATTTTCTGGAACTAACCTATTAACAAGATGCCGAAGTGCCAGTTCTCGTTTTACTGCTGTTTTTGGTTTCAGAAATCCTAGTAACGAAATATTCTCGGAATTGGACGAAACGAAGACCCGGGGGCCTATTTTGCCACGAACCTTCCGGAAGACCGAAGAGCATACGAAGTGGGGCCACGAGGTGGCCGGACCACATGGTGGCGCGGCCAAGGGGGGCCCGCGCCGCCCGTGGTGTGGGCCCTCGTCGGGCCCCCGACTCGCCCTTCCGCCTACTTAAAGCCTTCGTCGCGAAACCCACGATGCGAAAAAACCACGATACGGAAAACCTTGCGAGACGCCGCCGCCGATCCCATCTCGGGGGATTCTGGAGATCTCCTCCGGCACCCTGCCGAAGAGGGATTCATCTCCCGGAGGACTCTACACCGCCATGGTCGCCTCCGGAGTGATGAGTGAGTAGTTCACCCCTGGACTATGGGTCCATAGCAGTAGCTAGATGGTTGTCTTCTCCTCATTGTGCTTCATTGTTGGATCTTGTGAGCTGCCTAACATGATCAAGATCATCTATCTCGTAATTCTATATGTTGTGTTTGTCGGGATCCGATGGATAGAGAATACCATGTCATGTTAATTATCAAGTTATTACATATGTGTTGTTTATGATCTTGCATGCTCTCCGTTACTAGTAGAGGCTCTGGCCAAGTTTTTGCTTTTAACTCCAAGAGGGAGTATTTATGCTCGATAGTGGGTTCATGCCTGCATTGACACCGGGACGAGTGACGAAAGTTCTAAGGTTGTGTTGTGTCTGTTGCCACTAGGGATAAAACATTGGCGCTATGTCCGAGGATGTAGTTGTTGATTACATTACGCACCATACTTAATGCAATTGTCCGTTGCTTTGCAACTTAATACTGGAAGGGGTTCGGACGATAACTCGAAGGTGGACTTTTTAGGCATAGATGCGGTTGGATGGCGGTCTATGTACTTTGTCGTAATGCCCAATTAAATCTCACTATACTTATCATGTCATGTATGTGCATTGTTATGCCCTCTCTATTTGTCAATTGCCCGACTGTAATTTGTTCACCCAACATGCTTTTATCTTATGGGAGAGACACCTCTAGTGAACTGTGGACCCCGGTCCATTCTTTTAATACTGAAATACAAATATGCTGCAATACTTGTTTTTACTATTTTCTCTGCAAACAATCATCTTCCACACAATACGGTTAATCCTTTGTTACAGCAAGCCGGTGAGATTGACAACCTCACTGTTTCGTTGGGGCAAAGTACTTTGGTTGTGTTGTACAGGTTCCACGTTGGCGCCGGAATCCCTGGTGTTGCGCCGCACTACATCCCGCCACCATCAACCTTCAACGTGCTTCTTGGCTCCTCCTGGTTCGATAAACCTTGGTTTCTTTCGAGGGAAAACTTGCTTCGCTGTGCGCATCATACCTTCCTCTTGGGGTTGCCCAACGAACGTGTGAAATACACGCCATCAAGCATATTTTCTGGCGCCGTTGCCGGGAGATCAAGACACGCCGCAAGGGGAGTCTCCACTTCTCAATCTCTTTACTTTGTTTTTGTCTTGCTTTATTTTATTTACTACTTTGTTTGCTGCATTATATCAAAACACAAAAAAATTAGTTGCTAGTTTTACTTTATTTACTATCTTGTTTGCTATATCAAAAACAGAAAAAAATTAGTTACTTGCATTTATTTTACTTATTGCAACATGTTTCCTTTTAATTTTACCACAAAAGATATACCGGTAGGACGCGGGTCTATAATTGGGAGAAACAATATAGAAGAATTTTTCACTCATGTCAGTACCACTGAAGATTTTGAAGATAGACACTTGGTAGAACTTGCTCCCACTTATGAAATTGCTGCCGCTGCTTTAGTTCGCATGTTGGAAACTAAATTTGTTAATCTCAATCCTATAATCCAACACATGTTTCTTACACTTGGTGATTTGGAAGAGGGGGAAAAGAAAGATTTTGTTTTAGAAACCCTTCTTAGAGAATTTTGTGGTCTAGCAAGAGAGGCTAGAAAGGTCTTTGCTAAATTTAATATGTTTGGTTCTCATACTAATTTTGTTAGCCTCCTTGAAAAAATGGACATGGATAGAATAAGGTGCACTAATAATATTAATGATGGTGGGGAGATCAAAGCACCAATACCATGTAAATTCCTAGCTATGAATGATGCACTAGAACATAACTATGCTTGGCTTGTTCCTGAAAATTTGTTCGATGAGAGTAGCAAGCCCAAGAATAATGAAAAGGGAGACGCTGAAACTTATGTATCCAATATACTATGCATGGTTGAGAAAACTCCAAACCCCGCTGTAGGTGCACCACCCTTTGATAATACTTGAGATACACTTTACGCGCCTAGGCGAAAGGCGTTAAAGAAAAGCGCCGATGGGAGACAACCCATGTTTTTACTACGAGTACTTTGTTTTATATTTGTGTCTTGGAAGTTGTTTACTACTGTAGCAACCTCTCCTTATCTTAGTTTTATGTTTTGTTGTGCCAAGTAAAGTCTTTGATAGAAAAGTAAGTACTAGATTTGGATTACTCGCGCAGTTCCAGATTTCTTTGCTTGTCACGAATCTGGGTCTATCTCCCTGTAGGTAGCTCAGAAAATTAAGCCAATTTACGAGAATGATCCTCAGATATGTACGCAACTTTCATTCAATTTGAGCATTTTCGTTTGAGCAAGTCTGGTGGCCTAATAAAATCTATCTTTACGGACTGTTCTGTTTTGACAGATTCTGTCTTTTATTTTGCATTGCCTTTTTTGCTATGTTGGATGAATTTCTTTGATCCATTAATGTCCAGTAGCTTTATGCAATGTCCAGAAGTGTTAAGAATGATTGTGTCACCTCTGAACATGTGAATTTTTATTATGCACTAACCCTCTAATGAGTCGTTTCGAGTTTGGTGTGGAGGAAGTTTTCAAGGATCAAGAGAGGAGTATGATGCAACATGATCAAGGAGAGTGAAAGCTCTAAGCTTGGGGATGCCCCGGTGGTTCACCCCTGCATATTATAAGAAGACTCAAGCGTCTAAGCTTGGGGATGCCCAAGGCATCCCCTTCTTCATCGACAAATTATCAGGTTCCTCCCCTGAAACTATATTTTTATTCCGTCACATCTTATGTACTTTGCTTGGAGCGTCGGTTTGTTTTTATTTTTGTTTTGTTTGAATAAAATGGATCCTAGCATTCACTTTGTGGGAGAGAGACACGCTCCGCTGTAGCATATGGACAAGTATGTCCTTAGGCTCTACTCATAGTATTCATGGCGAAGTTTCATCTTCGTTAAATTGTTATATGGTTGGAATTGGAAAATACTACATGTAGTAATTCTAAAATGTCTTGGATAATTTGATACTTGGCAATTGTTGTGCTCATGTTTAAGCTCTTGCATCATATACTTTGCACCCATTAATGAAGAAATACTTAGAGCTTGCTAATTTGGTTTGCATATTTGGTTTCTCTAGAGTCTAGATAACATCTAGTATTGAGTTTTGAACAACAAGGAAGACGGTGTAGAGTCTTATAATGTTTACCATATGTCTTTTATGTGAGTTTTTCTGTACCGTTCATCCTTGTGTTTGTTTCAAATAACCTTGCTAGCCTAAACCTTGTATCGAGAGGGAATACTTCTCATGCATCCAAATACTTGAGCCAACTACTATGCCATTTGTGTCCACCATATCTACCTACTACATGGTATTTATCCGCCATTCCAAAGTAAATTGCTTGAGTGCTACCTTTAAAATTCCATCATTCACCTTTGCAATATATAGCTCATGGGACAAATAGCTTAAAAACTATTGTGGTATTGAATATGTACTTATGCACTTTATCTCTTATTAAGTTGCTTGTTGTGCGATAACCATGTTTATGGGGACGCCATCAACTATTCTTTGTTGAATATCATGTGAGTTGCTATGCATGTCCGTCTTGTCTGAAGTAAGAGAGATCTACCACCTTTATGGTTGGAGCATGTATATTGTTAGAGAAGAACATTGGGCCGCTAACTAAAGCCATGAATCATGGTGGAAGTTTCAGTTTTGGACACACATCCTCAATCTCATATGAGAATAATAATTGTTGTCACATGCTTATGCATTAAAGAGGAGTCCATTATTTGTTGTCCATGTTGTCCCGGTATGGATGTCTAAGTTGAGAATAATCAAAAGCGAGAAATCCAAAATGCGAGCTTTCTCCTTAGACCTTTGTACGAGCGGCATGGAGGTACCCCATTGTGACACTTGGTTAAAACATGTGCATAGCAAAGATCCGGTAGTCCAAGCTAATTAGGACAAGGTGCGGGCACTATTAGTATACTACGCATGAGGCTTGCAACTTGTAAGATATAATGTACATAACTCATATGCTTTATTACTACCGTTGACAAAATTGTTTCATGTTTTCAAAATAAAAGCTCTAGCACAAATATAGCAATCGATGCTTTCCTCTTTGAAGGACCTTTCTCTTTACTTTTATGTTGAGTCAGTTCACCTATTTCTCTCCACCTCAAGAAGCAAACACTTGTGTGAAGCTGTGCATTGATTCCTACATACTTGCATATTGTACTTGTTATATTACTCTATGTTGACAATTATCCATGAGATATACATGTTACAAGTTGAAAGCAACCGCTGAAACTTAATCTTCCTTTGTGTTGCTTCAATACCTTTACTTTGATTTATTGCTTTATGAGTTAACTCTTATGCAAGACTTATTGATGCTTGTCTTGAAGTACTATTCATGAAAAGTCTTTGCTTTATGATTCATTTGTTTACTCATGTCATTACCATTGTTTTGATCGCTGCATCCACTACATATGTTTACAAATAGTATGATCAAGGTTATGATGGCATATCACTTCGGAAATTATCTTTGTTATCGTTTTACCTGCTCGGGACGAGCGAGAACTAAGCTTGGGGATGCTTGATACGTCTCCGACGTATCGATAATTTCTTATGTTCTATGCCATATTATTGATGATACCTGCATGTTTTATGCACACTTTATGTCATATTCGTGCATTTTACGGAACTAACCTATTAACAAGATGCCGAAGTGCCGGTTCATTGTTCTGCTTGTTTTTGGTTTCAGAAATCCTAGTAACGAAATATTCTCGGAATTGGACGAAACGAAGACCCAGGGGCCTATTTTGCCACGAACCTTCCGAGAAGACCGAAGAGCATACGAAGTGGGGCCACGAGGTGGCCGGACCACATGGCGGCGCGGCCAAGGGGGGCCCGCGCCGCCCGTGGTGTGGGCCCTCGTCGAGCCCCGACTCTGCCCTTCCGCCTACTTAAAGCCTTCGTCGCGAAACCCACGATGCGGAAAAACCACGATACGGAAAACCTTGCGAGACGCCGCCGCCGATCCCATCTCGGGGGATTACGGAGATCTCCTCCGGCACCTGCCGGAGAGGGGATTCATCTCCCGGAGGACTCTACACCGCCATGGTCGCCTCCGGAGTGATGAGTGAGTAGTTCACCCCTGGACTATGGGTCCATAGCAGTAGCTAGATGGTTGTCTTCTCCTCATTGTGCTTCATTGTTGGATCTTGTGAGCTGATGGCGTGTATTTCACACGTTCGTTGGGCAACCCCAAGAGGAAGGTATGATGCGCACAGCAGCAAGTTTTCCCTCAGAAAGAAACCAAGGTTTATCGAACCAGGAGGAGCCAAGAAGCACGTTGAAGGTTGATGGCGGCGAGATGTAGTGCGGCGCAACACCGGGGATTCGGCGCCAACGTGGAACCTGCACAACACAACCAAAGTACTTTGCCCCAACGAAACAGTGAGGTTGTCAATCTCACCGGCTTGCTTGTAACAAAGGATTAACCGTATTGTGTGGAAGATGATTGTTTGCAGAGAAAACGGTAAAAACAAGTATTGCGAGTAGATTGTATTTCGGTAAAGAGAATTGGACCGGGGTCCACGAGTTCACTAGAGGTGTCTCTCCCATAAGACGAACAGCATGTTGGGTGAACAAATTACGGTTGGGCAATTGACAAATAAAGAGAGCATGACAATGCACATACATATCATGATGAGTATAGTGAGATTTAATTGGGCATTACGACAAAGTACATAGACCGCCATCCAAGCGCATCTATGCCTAAAAGTCCACCTTCGAGGTTATCATCCGAACCCCTCCGAGTATTAAGTTGCAAAGCAACGAGACAATTGCATTAAGTATGGTGCGTAATGTAATCAACAACTACATCCTTAGACATAGCATCAATGTTTTATCCCTAGTGGCAACGAGCACAACACAACCTTAGAACTTTCATCGTCATTGTCCCGAGTGTCAATGCGAGCATGAACCCACTATCGAGCATAAGTACTCCCTCTTGGAGTTAAAAGCATCTACTTGGCCGGAGCATCTACTAATAACGGAGAGCATGCAAGATCTTAAACAACACATAAGCATAACTTTGATAATCAACATAACAAGTATTCTCTATTCATCGGATCCCAACAAACGCAACATATAGAATTACATATAGATGATCTTGATCATGATAGGCAGCTCACAAGATCCAGACAATGATAGCACAATGGGGAGAAGACAACCATCTAGCTACTGCTATGGACCCATAGTCCGGGGGTAGACTACTCACTCATCACTCCGGAGGCGACCATGGCGGTGTAGAGTCCTCCGGGAGATGATTCCCCTCTCCGGCGGGGTGCGGAGAGCGATCTCCAGGATCCCCGAGATGGGATCGGCGGCGACGGCGTCTCGGTAAGGTTTTCCGTATCGTGGCTCTCGGTGTCGGGGGTTTCGTCACGGAGGCTTTAAGTAGGCGGAAGGGTAGGTCAAGAGGCGGCACGAGGGCCCCACACCACGGGCCGCGCGGCCAAGGGGGCGGCCGTGCCGCCTAGGGTGTGGCCCCCTCGTGGCCCCTCTTTGTCTCGTCTTCGGTCTTCGGAAGCTTCGTGAGAAAATAGGCCTCCGGGCTTTTATTTCGTCCAATTCGAGAATATTTCTTTACTAGGATTTACGAAACCAAAAACAGCAGAAAACGACAGCTGGCACTTCGGCATCTTGTTAATAGGTTAGTTCCGGAAAATGCACGAATATGACATAAAGTGTGCATAAAACATGTAGATAACATCAATAATGTGGCATGGAACACAAGAAATTATCGATACGTTGGAGACGTATCAGCATCCCCAAGCTTAGTTACGCTCGTCCCGAGCGAGGTAAAACGATAATAAAGATAATTTACGGAGTGACATGCCATCATAATCTTGATCATACTATTTGTAAAGCATATGTAAAGAATGCAGCGATCAAAACAATGTGTATGACATGAGTAAACAAGTGAATCATAAAGCAAAGACTTTTCATGAATAGTACTTCAAGACAAGCATCAATAAGTCTTGCATAAGAGTTAACTCATAAAGGAATAATTCAAAGTAAAGGTATTGAAGCAACACAAAAGAAGATTAAGTTTCAGCGGTTGCTTTCAACTTGTAACATGTATATCTCATGGATATTGTCAACATAGAGTAATATAATAAGTGCAATAAGCAAGTATGTAGGAATCAATGCACGAGTTCACACAAGTGTTTGCTTCTTGAGGTGGATAGAAATAGGTGAGCTGACTCAACATTGAAAGTAAAAGAATGGTCCTCATAGAGGAAAAGCATCGATTGCTATATTTGTGCTAGAGCTTTGATTTTGAAAACATGAAACAATTTTGTCAACGGTAGTAATAAAGCATATGCATCATGTAAATTATATCTTATAAGTTGCAAGCCTCATGCATAGTGTACTAATAGTGCTCGCACCTTGTCCTAATTAGCTTGGACTACTGGATTATCACCGCAATACATATGCTTTAACCAAGTTTCACAAAGGGGTACCTCTATGCCGCTTTGTACAAAGGTCTAAGGAGAAAGCTCGCATTTGGATTTCTCGCTTTTGATTATTCTCAACTTAGACATCCATACGGGACAACATAGACAACAGATAATGGACTCCTCTTTTAATGCTTTAAGCATTTGACAACAATTAATTCTTTTCTCATTAGAGATTTGAGGATGTTTGTCCAAAGCTGAAACTTCCACCATGGATCATGGCTTTAGTTAGCGGCCCAATGCTCTTCTCTCACAATATGCATGCTCAAACCATTCAACTCGGTGTAGATCGCCCTTACTTGAGACAAGACGAACATGCATAGCAACTCACATGAAATTCAACAATGAGTTGATGGCGTTCCCCGATAAACATGGTTATCGCACAACAAGCAACTTAATAAGAGATAAAGTGCATAATTACATATTCAATACCACAATAGTTTTTAAGCTATTTGTCCCATGAGCTATATATTGCAAAGGTGAATGATGGAATTTTAAAGGTAGCACTCAAGCAATTTACTTTGGAATGGCGGGAAAATACCATGTAGTATAGGTAGGTATGGTGGACACAAATGGCATAGTGGTTGGCTCAAGTATTTTGGATGCATGAGAAGTATTCCCTCTCGATACAAGGTTTAGGCTAGCAAGGCTTATTTGAAACAAACACAAGGATGAACCGGTTGCAGCAAAACTCACATAAAAGACATATTGAAAACATTATAAGACTCTACACCGTCTTCCTTGTTGTTCAAACTCAATACTAGAAATTATCTAGACCTTAGAGAAACCAAATATGCAAACCAAATTTTAGCATGCTCTATGTATTTCTTCATTAATGGGTGCAAAGCATATGATGCAAGAGCTTAAACATGAGCACAACAATTGCCAAGTATCACATTACCCAAGACATTTTTAGCAATTACTACATGTATCATTTTCCAATTCCAACCATATAACAATTTAACGAAGGAGAAACTTCGCCATGAATACTATGAGTAGAAACCAAGGACATATTTGTCCATATGCTACA
The DNA here is from genome assembly GCF_022539505.1 of Lolium rigidum. Classification (NCBI taxonomy): domain Eukaryota; kingdom Viridiplantae; phylum Streptophyta; class Magnoliopsida; order Poales; family Poaceae; genus Lolium; species Lolium rigidum. Next base: position 237,458,050 of record NC_061509.1, on the reverse strand, counting down.
GCGGAGTGTGTATCTCTCCCATAAAGTGAATGCTAGGATCCATTTTATTCAAACAAAACAAAAACAAAAACAAACCGACGCTCCAAGAAAAAGCACATAAGATGTGGTCGAATAAAAATGTAGTTTCGGGGAGGAACTCGATAATTTGTTGATGAAGAAGGGGATGCCTTGGGCATCCCCAAGCTTAGACGCTTGAGTCTTCTTGATATATGCAGGGGTGAACCACGGGGTGCATCCCCAAGCTTAGAGCTTTCACTCTCCTTGATCATGTTGCATCATACTCCTCTCTTGACCCTTGAAAACTTCCTCCACACCAAACTCGAAACAACTCATTAGAGGGTTAGTGCACAATATAAATTGACATATTCAGAGGTGACACAATCATTCTTAACACTTATGGACATTGCATAATGCTACTGGACATTAGTGGATCAAAGAAATTCATCCAACATAGCGAAAGAGGCAATGCGAAATAAAAGGCAGAATCTGTCAAAACAGAACAGTTCGTATTGACGAATTTTAAAATGGCACCGTACTTGCTCAAACGAAAATGCTCAAATTGAATGAAAGTTGCGTACATATCTGAGGATCATGCTCGTAAATTGGCGTAATTTTCTGAGCTACCTACAGGGAGATAGACCCAGATTCGTGACAGCAAAGAAATCTGGAACTGCGCGATAATCCAAATCTAGTACTTACTTTTCTATCAACGGCTTAACTTGGCACAACAAAACTCAAAACTAAGATAAGGAGAGGTTGCTACA